>NC_058085.1:208260523-208560523 GCF_014858855.1 Bufo gargarizans | reverse complement strand
CCACATTTGTTTGCAGGGGATTTACCTACATGTTGCTGCCTTTTGCAGTCCTCTAGCCCTTTCCTGGGCTGTTTTACAGCCTTTTTAGTACCGAAAAGTTCGGGTCCCCATTGACTTCAATGGGTTTTGGGTTTCGGGACGAACATTTCCGGGAAGTTCGGCCGAACCTCTCGAACCCGAACATCCAGGTGTTCGCTCAACTCTAGTAGGCAAGTATAATGGTTAGACTCTCTAGCTGATGTACAAATCTTAGTGCACTCTGGGTGGATACAGTTGCGGAACACTTACAGTCCCTGGTGAGGCATTGTTAGCAGGTAGCGTCCATGATGGCTCAAGTTTCTTTGTCAAACCTTCGATGCTGCTACAGTATGCTTCCAAGGAAGGCTACTACACTACCACACCACGGTACCTGGCATGGTGCCATAGCGCAAATCTGACTGGTGCCAGTGCCCTCCCTAGTCCCTCCACGGCCCGGCCCCGCCCCCTCCACCACCTGAGTCCTCCTCCCTCTAGTTACTAGGAGGAAATCTTTACTGCGCTGCGGCTCTGGTGCCTGGCTCCGCCTCTGTCCCTCAGGTACGCCCCCGTTCCGGCCCCCTCCACCGCCTACTTCTTCTTCTGCTCGTGTGGCAGTGCGCCCCGGGCCCGCCTGCTTCAGCCTCCAGTCCTGACCTGACTACTCCTCCTTGCCTTCCCCCCAGCCAGGCCCGAGCCGTGGACCGCCTGTGCCCCGCCCACTACACTGGGCGGGCGGTCGGGCCTGGCTGCCTGTGTGTTAATAAATTTTTTTTTAAAAAGAATGCGGTCCGGACGGGCCCCCAGTGGCGTAGGGCCCCATAGCCACTGCTATGGTTGCTATGGCGATCCCTACGCCACTGGTTGGACTGAATGGTGGTAGTGCGGGGTTCTTTGCCGCAGTTAGAATTTAGGTACTAGGACATCACCACTTGCCAGAAAGTCTGACCTGCCTGGTAAAGACCTACGTATCTGCCCATGGGAGAACCTCTCCAACAACTGAGTCTTCAATCAAGATGAATGTCGTACTTGTGTTAAATGGCCAGCCTACGGCCATCCATACCCCACAAGGAGGTGCTACATGGATTGAGGGTAAAGTCATTCCGGAATCATTGTGAGTGAATGACACCGAAATACTGGCACTGACATTGGGGGTGGCTAATGCCAGAAGAGCAACACTGACAAAGAGAAAGAAAGAAGGACAGTCCACGGTTGCTGAGGGGAGTGACCTAAAGACGGCAAGGGTGAAGCCATTCCGGAGTCAGGAATAGACTACATTGGGAGTGGCTGATACCTAAAGATCATAATGAAAGATGCCAAGAAAGTTATCCAACGAGAAGAAGACGGGGTATTCGGTGGATGCAGACGTTTGGTGAAGGGCAGGTCGGAAGTGTTAGTCGCGATGGGTGATGTCTAGGTACCTAAGAGCCATATTACTTCAGTCCTTCCTGAGCTGTCACCAAGAGTGCGGTTGAGGAGACAAATACATCCCAACCCTTCCCCCAAATCGTTTATTGTCGTGTTCCCGACAACAGGGGAATTGTTGAGGGAAGTGTGAGATTTATATATATATATATGTAGATATGCCCTGACATATATACATATATATTTGTATACATATTGACCCTTTTTCATGGGCCTGTCAAGGTAGGGTGTGTATATACATAGAGATGTATGTACGCCCCCCTCGGCAGCATGCATCTCTATGTATATAATATATATATAAATATGGTATAGGTGGGCTTATTATGTATATCTGCCCCCTATATGTATATATCATGTCCGCTCATATATGTTTAAAGATGTGCCCCAAGTATCTATAAACAAATATGGCCAAAGGAATTGTGGCCAGTCTCCCCTGCCCACCCCCCCGGAATACGCTTGCTGGGGGGTGAAAGAGACCGACAGCTATACAATTATGTCCAGTGTCGGCTTCCTCAAAGGACAGAGGATCAATAAGATCCTCTGCCCTTTGTCACCATCTCCGGCAGCGCCGGAAATAGTGTGCCTAACGGGGACATGGAAACAAAGAGTTCCCATGCCGCTGTGTGTGGCTGACCTCCGGCGCTGTAATTACAGCGCCAGAGGTGTGCATCCGCTCCACAGACGAGAGGATCAAAGGATTCCCCGCCTGGAAGTGCGCTCCGGAGGACGCGGGCCTGCGCGGTTACGTCATATCACCGCGCCGGCCCACGTGTTCTTGCCGGCGGCGCTGGGGGTAGAGGAGTGAGCGCCGCCAAATTTAAATAGTCCGGCGGTGCTACGCTCAATAGGATGGACTTACCACCACCAGCCGGAGAGGATCATCCGCTAGACGAATGAGCAACCCCTGGACAACGAGCGCTGAGTATCATTAACCCCTGCATCCCCTATACCACCAACAATATTTACCCTTACCTTCCCCCTATACCACCAAAGAAACCCTATTCCCCTGCATTAACCCTCCCTATACCACCAACAAATTAACCCTTATCCATTCCCCTGCATTAACCCTTATTCCCCCCTATACCACGAACGAACCCTTATTCCCCTGCATTAACCCTCCCTATACCACCAACGAACTCCCCCTATACCACCAACGATATTAACCCTTACTCCCCCTATACCACCTAAGTATCCCTCATTCCCCTATATCCCCTGCTCCCCTGGTTTATCCCCTGTTATTCAACCCTTATACCTCCCCTGGTATATATCACCTCATCTTCTATCTCTGGTACCCCTTGATACCCTTTCACGGCTGCCCTGCATACCCCAGCAGCAGCTGAGTCTGTATTAAACCCTTGTCACTCTCTTAGGGACAGCTTAGAGCCAGGTTGGGTGGGCTGTTAACGTGTATGTAAGTGTTAGGTATAGTTAGATTTTGGGGGTGAGTAATGTAAGTGGGATTGTGTCTAGTGTAGTTAGTACCGTATTAGTATGAGCGGCAGGGGTCATATTCGAATTCGCGAATTTTGTAGAATATTCGTTGAATATTCGCAAATTCGAGTATTCGTTATATTCTACGATTTTTTTACTTGAAAAATCGGAAAGGAAATGATCGTGTAATATGCGAATTTTTGTAATGCAAATTTTCAGAATACAATTTTTTTGCGAATTTTTCAAAAACTATTAGACAAAGAAGATTATAGCACTATATTAGCTAAATTGCTATAACTTAGATTTTTTGAATATTTGTGATATTCTAAAACAAGAATATATAGCAATATAGCGAATATTCAAAAAAAATTAATATAGAGCAATTTAGCTAATATAGTGCTATAATCTTTTTTTATAGTTGTATTTTTTTTTCCAATCTGAACTTCAGATGAGAAAAAAATGACAACTATTAGACAAAGAAGATTATGGCAATATATTAGCCAAATTGCTCAATATTCGTAGTTTTTTCTTCTTCGAATATTCGTTTTATTGCTATATATTCTTGCTTTAGAATATGACGAATATTCTAAAAAACAAAGTTATAGCAATTTTAGCGAGTATTCAAAAAAAAAACTGAGTATAGACCAATTTAGCTAATATAGTGCTATAGTCTTCATTGTCTAATAGTTGTAAGTTGAAAAATTTGCAATAAAAATTAGCATTTCAAAAATTTGCAACACTACTCCTAAAGTTAAATATACTGCAGCCTTCTCATTGGCCCACAAGCTAGAAGAATGGAGGGATCATGTGTACTGATAAAATAAAATAAATTGAATATTGAAAATTACGAATATATATCACTATATTCGAAATATTCACAAATTTTCGAAGTACCTATATTCGCGATAAAAATTCTAAATTTGAATATTCGTGATCAACACTAATTATAAACAGATATTAGACTATAACATATAGTGTTTTAATAGATGCCTTTTGTTTAATCACCGTGTGTGGTCTCTTATTGTAATAGGCGCCGCAGCAATAGACGTAGGCAGTTCAGTGTAGAGTAAGGTGATCAGTAGTGATTTGTTTAATTGGTATAAATAGGAGGAGGCATCACTAGACGACTCACGCCTATTTATGAATATTCATTATTGAGATTTGCATAAATATCAATAATTAATATCCCCTTCAACAACGTGCCATCTCTAATTTATAAGTATAACACTAGCAATTATTATGCATTTTTGCACTTTATTTGGTTTGCAGAGAGCTGTTGTGTTGCATGTTTTGTTTTACAGTGTTGTTCTCAGCCATAGCAATGTGCCTCTGCGCATTGGGATGTGCTGACTGACCCCCTTTTTCTTTGCAGTTTGTCTGCATCTGTATGTGTGAGATACATGCTTTAGATACTGCTGTACTATTCTGGTATTAAAAAAACACCCATTTAGGGCAAAAATCTTAATTTTGCAGCCTTCGCTGCATATGTCATTGTGAGATACACCCTTTAGATACTGTTGTTCTATTCTGCTATTAAAAAAATACCTATTTAGGGCAAAAAAAAAATATTCTTTCTACTCAAATCTAGTTCCATTACCACTGTACTATGATCTGATAGGACTATAGGTGCATACTTTATCTTGATCCTATTTTGAAGCATTAGATTTTTATTCCCCAACACCATATCTATTTTTGACCAGGTTTGATGGGTTTTAGAATAGCAGGAATACATAGTTTCCTCTGGGTTTTGATAGCGCCACACATCTATCCAGTTAAATTCCGAGGCCAATTTGAACAAATCCACGTTTTGTGTTCTTCCCCCTATGCTAGAGAGCCTATCCCTGAGTGGGTCCATTACAGCGTTATAATCTCCTATCGCTACCATTATACATTCTTGTCTGTTCACCATAAATCTATGTAGTTCATACAAAACATCTGGCTTATATGGTGGTGGAATATATATATTTGCAATTACTATTTTAATCCCTTCTATATTGCACTGCAAAAAGAGGTACCTACCACAGTCGTCTGCCTCGTGTGCGACACACTCGAACCTAATCCCGCAATGTACCAAAATTGAGACCCCTCTAGAATAGGTGGTATGTACTGAATGGTACCATGCCACTATCCATCTCTTCTCTAACCACCTTAAGGATTCTTTATCCAGGTGTGTTTCTTGGAGGCACACGATGGCTGGCAAGAACCTCTTCATCCACTCAAGGATAGCATATCTCTTTACTCTATCTCTTAGACCTCTCACATTCAATGAAAGGATTCTAACCATCTAGCAGAGAGGGAAGAAAAAAAGAGAAGGAAGAAAAAAATAAAATAAAATTATAACATTGTTCCCGTCCTCTCTCTCCCTCCTCTCCAACCCACCCTCCCCCTCCCTTAAATAGCCCCCCTGGCCGCTCTTCAGCGGTTGGGGCGACTCCATTTCTTTGCATATTACTCCTTATCCCCCCCACCCCTTACCCCCGAAGACCCAACCCGTCCGCCCATTCACTAGCCTCCAATGGCGTCTGAAAAAATTCCAGCCTTCCTTCATATTCAACCCTTAGTTTTGCCGGGGAAAAATAAACTATACTTCAGGCCTGCCTCCCTTAGTCTCTTTTTGACATTTATATACTCTTTTCTGCAGGCGTTCGTATCGGCTGAGTAATCCGGGAAGAATCTTATCTTTTCGCCATGTATCTGGTATTTTTCGGAAGTTCGAGCATCCAACAGAATTCTATCCCGGTCCTTAGCCAATAAACATTTAATCAACATGTGTCTAGGGTATCCCCCTGGTGGCCGTTTTTTTATGGGAACCCGATGTGCTCTCTCAATAGCGAAGAAGGGGGAAAGGGTTCCCTCTCTACAATTGTCTTTTATCCATCTCTCCATAAATTCAGTACAGTTGTCCCCTTCTGCCTGTTCTGGGATCCCGACACATCTTATATTCATTCTCCTTGCCCTATCTTCTTGATTTATAAGTTTTTGTTTCATCTTACTATTTGACTGTTTTAAAGATACGACCTGCTTTTCTAACTCCTGAACCGAAAGCTCCAGGGCGGGGATCCTTTTTTCCATCTCATGCAACCTCTGCTTTATTTTCTCCATCTCATCCCTTATTGCACTGACATCAGTTTGTACTGCCCCAATCTGTATCACCATATTCCCCATTAGTTTTTCCATCCTCGTGACAGTGCAAAATATGTCCTTCATCATTTGGATATCTATATCTGTGGTTACTACAGAGGATCCCTGATCGCTTACCGCACCCGGAGATCCTTTTTCCTGGGTCAAAACTTGAGACTCCAGCCCTATGTTTTTTTGCTTCTGTAGGGGGCTAGAGCCTGCGGAACTTGGGGCCAGAAATTTACCTAATCCCTGTTGTTTCGGCCCAATCTTTAGTCCTGTCCCTGACCTCCTACTAGTAGCACCTGTAGGGGCGCGTTGTTCCTCCTTTTTCTTTGGGGACATCTTTCCTCTCCTCCTTTTCCTCCCCTATTACTATTATTCCTCTCCTTCCAACTTCAAACCTCACCTTCCACTACTCCTTTCCCCCTATCCCCCCCCCCCCACCCCTATCAATATCAAATCCCTACAGCTCCCAGCCGTTTGCTCATAAGTACAAATATGGGGTAAAATCCTCACACAAAACCACCCAATATAAGTATCCAGCAAATTCAACGACCCTGTATATCTTTGCCAACAGGTGTAAACCCTTCAGGGGAGGGAACGTCGATACCTAGAGGGCAGAATAAGGGGAAGAAAGGGGAAAAGAGGGGGGAAGAGGGAAAAAAAAAGGAGGAGAACAGAGAAAAAGAAAAAGAAACAAAGAATTTCCGGCTAACAAATTGTAACAGTTATTAATAGTCCACTTAATTTTTAGACATTAGATCCCGTGCAGCAGTGTCCAAAGGTCCAAATTAAGATTAACATTAATCCTGGTTAATCAGGAAGAGTTAAAAAAAATGTCATGCAGGGTTAGTCTTGTTAGTGTCCATATGGAAAGTGCAAGATGTTTCCCTTTTTTTCTTTGAGGGTAAATTCAGAGGTCCGGGTCGAAATTACAGCGGGGATGTGCAGGTGAATATTATAGTCGCTATACTCCGAAGTCCGCAACCATATATTATTTTTTCTCTCACCCCGCTTCTTTCCCCTTTCTTTTCCTTTTTTCCCTCTTTCCCTCCTTGTTACCCTCTATTAACGTAGTATCTTCTTCCTCTCTCCAGAGAGACTAAGCTGTAGCAGACAGTTCCAGCCTGCAGGCAGTTTATTAGATTTGGTTTAACTTTCCACAGTATTGCTTCTTTTGACCTGCTGTAATTTTTGTCCTCCCCTTATCCCCCCACCACCCTGCACCCCCCCTCCTCACAATTCCTCCACTACCTCTCTGTCCCCTTTCCACGTTCCTTTTGCTGTCTATAAGTTTGTTATACAAAAGAAGGGGGCATCTTCTTGAAGTGAGAGTCAGAGATCTTTCCCCCCAAAAAGGGTGGGGGCGTAGACAAGGGGCAACCAACAGTCTCCTCTGTTCCTCGGAACAGACGACTCACCACCCCTGGCACGACAGTCCAGATGTTGAACCGGTCCTCAACGGGTTAAAGAGTCCTTCCAATGTGCAGACTCCGGTGAGTGCAGGTGGTAGTGGCGTCTAATCCATCAAACCATCTCATGGAGCGCAGGACGCAGCACATCGGCAGCCGAGACAGGACACAGCGGGAGACAACCAGCCAGCAAGGACCGCAGACACACCCTCCGTTCGGGCCCCCACAACGTCAGCACGAGCCCCTCGATCTTCATCTACACCCCCCGGCAGGCATCTCGCACAGGAGCGGGCGGGCGGGCATGGCGTCCGAGAGCCAGGTAGCGGGGGGGGCGGAGCCTAGCGTCTTTCGTCAGACGCTCCTATGCTCCCTCCTTCCACCTGACATACCGTAACAGACAAATTAGCGATTTTTTTTTAAATGTCTACTAGGTATACCAGTGGTATATCCCACCCAAAAATTGGTGAATTTCACCTGAAAATGTAACAGACAAATTAGTGAAATTACATAAAATAAAATACGCACAAATAAAATAAAAAATATTATTTATGAGGTGGAGGTCCATATGGAGTAGGAGTTTGAGGAGGCGGTGGACGTAGCGGTATAGGTGGAACCAGTGGTGGAGGAGGACGAGGTAGCCAACACAGGTTTTTGGTTTAAATTTTATAAAATTTTATTAATTAGGGTATCTTTCGATCACGCTCCAGTGTGGGAATTAAGGACAATACGCTGTCCTTGTAACAGGGATGTGGGTCTATGTGGGCCTGACACACACTGGCTTGCAACTGCGATTATATCACAAATAAATAATATAAATTGAATTATTTTTATCTGCAAGGTATTGTCTGTGAATCCCTGTATGGATGGTGTGCACACAGTACTGTCTGTGGGCCACACAGTCACTCACTGGCTTGCAAATGCGATTATATCACAGAGAAATAATATAAATTGAATTATTTTTATCTGCAAAGTATTGTTTGTGACACCCTGTATGAATGGTGTGCACACAGTACTGTCTGTGAGCCACACAGTCACCCACTGTCTTGAAATGCGATTATAACACAGAGAAATAATATAAATTGAATTATTTTTATCTGCAAGGTATTGTCTGTGACACCCTGTATGAATGGTGTGCACACAGTGCTGTCTGTGACTGAGCCTGCAGCCTCTCACACATGGGCAGGCAACTGCAATGTATATATATATATATATATATATATATATATATGTATAAAAAAGAAAGCAGACTGATGTACCAGCCCTAAAAGGGGCTTTTTGGGGTGCTGTCAGGACGCTGTCCTTACAGCAGATGAGTCTGTGGACACAGAACACTGCCCTAGCTAATGCTTTCCCTATTGAATCAGCAGCAGCTACACTCTCCCTCCTCTCACTAAGAATGCAGCTTCCGAATGAATCTAAAATGGATGCTGTCCAGGAGGTGGGAGGGTCTGGGAGGGAGGGTCTGCTGCTGAGTGGCTGGAATGTGTCTGCTGTCTGTGAAGTACAGGGTCAAAGTTTGCTCAATGATGATGTATAGGGGTCGGACCGAATATCGCATATGTTCGCCCGCCGCGCCGAACACGAACAAGCTATGTTCGCCGGGAACTGTTCGCCGGCGAATAATTCGGGACATCACTACTGGCAGATGGTATAAGAGACCAGGAGGATGACTCCAGCTTACAACAAGGCTGAAGTACCCCTCAGCTTCAGATCTCAGCAGAGGCTAAATAGCCCAATTGTCGCTATGTCCAGCGATTGATCTTTTTGTCAAGATGGTCAGTAGGGATTTCGAACAGATCCCGACGTCTATCCGACATGACAGGACCAACGACTGACCCTTAAGAAACTCAAAGGTATCAATCATGTGATCTACAAACCGGACAACAAGGGAGGAAATCTCGTGGTCTGGCCACGGAGCATGTATTTGACGGAGGCATACCGACAATTAAACAACTCCATCTGCTACCAAAAACTTACCTTTAATCCCTCTATCTCTTTTAGAGGTGAGCTAATGAAAATCTTGGATACTGGTCTGGAGAAAAACATCATCTCCAAACAGATGCATGAAGCCCTCATTATCCAGGAACCATCCATTCCAACCCTGTACCTTTTACCTAAGGTCCACAAGAATGCCTCAGTACCCCCAGGTAGGCCCATTATATCTGGGTGTAACAGCATGGTGGAAAACATTTGTAAACTGTTGGATTTCCACTTAAAACCCATTGTGTAAACCCTGCCATCGTTTGTCAGAGACACCTCTGACTTCCTACAGAGGATACAGGGGATCACGTTGGATGAGGATAATATCATGGTAACCTACGATGTAGAGTCCCTCTATACTAGTGTTCAACATGTAGATGGCTTGCGAGCAGTAGAGTTCTTTCTCTCTGCCAGCAACCTACCGGGGGACTTTGCATCGTTTTTACTACAACTCTTCAAGTTTGTGCTTATGAGGAACTTTTTTTCTTTTAATGGGTCCTTTTACTTGCAGCTCCAGGGAACAGCTATGGGGGCGGCGTGTGCGCCGGCGTACACCAACCTGTTCCTTGGGCTGTGGGAGAGGGACTTTTTTCTGTCAGACAGACACGTTGTCATGGACCGCGCCATTTTATGGGTGCGGTACATAGATGACGTCTTCTTGATCTGGCAGGGAACCGAGGAACAGCTCCATGATTTTTTCAAATTACTGAACACTAACTCCAGAAATATAAAGTTGACCTATACATACCATAAACAGAGGGTTGACTTTCTGGATGTATCAGTGTTCAGAGACGCTCAATGCGTATCTACATGCAACCTCCCTACATCCCAAGAGTACCATCTCTGCAATTCCCGTGGGCCAATTTTTGCGCATTCGCTCCGACGATGCGACCTTTGAGAGACAGGCCAGTGATCTTAGGGACCGTTTCCTTAGGAGAGGTTACAGTCACCGGTCCATCAAAAAGGCCTACTGGCGGGCAAAAACTCAGTGCCAGTCTCAATTGTTACAATTGTTACAAAACAAAAAGGAGAGGGTACCCGATCAAAAAGTTAGATTTATTAGTACCTATCACTCATATTGGGATGAGATGAGGAGTTGTTTGGCCACACATTGGCCTATTCTACGCACGGACCCAGTCCTAGAAAAAATGTTATCTACACGACCCCTTGTCACGGCACGTAGAGCCAATACACTGCGAGATAATCTGGTAAGAGGATACTTACAGCCGACTCCCCCCCAGCTCTTTGCCGGACAGGGTAGTTCCAGGACTGGTTTTAGACCATGCGGCAGGTGCGCCGCGTTTCCTAATATGGAGCGCTCTTTCGAATTTGTGGATTCCTCTGGCACTAGGATGTTCAGAATTAATCAGTCCCTCACGTGCTCCAGCACTCGGGTGGTATATTATGCCAAATGCCCATGCCCCATGATCTTTGTGGGATTGACCACACGGGAACTGAGGGTTTGTGTGCGGGAACACGTGAGGGACATATTGAATGCGCAGGAACTGGAGGAGGCTGAGGTTATCAAACCTATTACGAGACATTTAGAAGCATTTCATTCATGTAACCCCAGGCTCCTCAAGGTGAGGGGAATTGACTGCATCCGGGTAGATTTACGTGCTGGCAATATATCCAAGAGACTAGCCTAACGTGAGAGCCGTTGGATCTGGACCCTGGGGACTTTACGTCCCAGGGGCCTGAATGAAAACTTGGGTTTCTCTGCTTTTTTGTAGCCGCTGGGCCCACAACTGTGGATCCCAGCATATGTATACTTATTATAAATTTGATTGACTTTTCTTTTTGTCTCCCTCTCCAGCACTTCATCAGTTTTTTACAGGATGCCACATCCACTCATCTCCTATCTGACTTACTATCATATCAGATTCCTCAATCCGGTCATATATCCTTACTTTTCGGAATTTCTGTAATACATTTGCGTGTATATTTTTTACATCTGTATTCATGTTGATGTATTCCCATGCTGTTGTGGTATATCTGTGCTAGTTCACTTTACTTACTCACTAGCACACATCACCAATTATGTTTTTTTTGTTTTTTTGTCCTGCACATTGCACTTTATTTATTTATGTATATGTATGAATTATTGCCTTTTATATAACTTCGTGAATGTCCTATATTCTTGATTCATTCATGGCACTTTATGTCATTGCACGTACATACGGATACATTCATGTGTTTGGTTTCATTGTATGCCTTTTCATCTAATCATGGATCTATTGATTATCTTGTATATATGAATCATTAATCATGTTTATACTTTGTTGTACATATGTATGCACTTATCACTTTCGTATGTATCTATGGCCAGCTTTTTATACCTGTGTGCATCATTGTCTATGCATATATGTATATATGTAGTCACTAGTACACTGGCGACAGACCCAAGGAAGAGTCAACAGAACCACCCCAATTATGCACATCCAACAATCCAAATTTATCAAAAAGTATAAAGTTTATTAGACAAACCAACAAAAACAATTTAAAAATGTATACAATTTAGAACAGTGTGCGGTATACATGAATACAACCGACACACACAGGTCCACTAAGTGCCACAATAAAGCATATATAATATATACCAGCACATGAAATATGCAATGACCATCATCAAGCAAATGAAAAAGTAAGATAAGACCATGAAAGATACAAACAAACCAAAGTAAAGTCTGAAATATATGGAGGTCAAACCTAAATGAGTCGCTGGTGTAGTGGACCTGTAAGATTAAGAACGCACCCAACGCGTATCGCCGGACCAACCCGGCTTCCTCAGGAGTAAGAGAACAAATGTTGGGTTTGTCAGGTTTATAAGGGGTAACTCATGAAATTTACATAAGATTCACCTGTGCAGCAAAACGCTGTCAGCAATCAAAGGGTGTATTAGATCATTTGTGAGCGGAAACCGGAAGTGCAGGTCACATGATCGGCCGGTGGAACGCATATGCGTTCCACCAAAGACCATAGTGATACCTAATTGTCGTAATGATAGTTTTTAAATTTCATATATTTTGGTGCATCATTGGAGCGGGTATCAAGTAATGCCCCATATTCGAATTTAAACAATTGTTATTATACATTGAATTTCTAAGTCAATTCACGAGTGAATACAGACCCTGGCTGTGCGGCTCAAAGTCCCGGATGTACATGACACGTGACCGGACATGGAACCGCAGTGAAACGCATGGTGGAACGCACCGTGCGTCCCACAAAATCCAAAGATCGCACGATGCGGCCACCACGCGAAAAGGCGGTGTTCCGGCCATACCTAGTCATAGGCAGGGAGCCATAGACAAATACATGGGTCGGGCAATGGAGACACTATATTTGGCAATGAAATACCGGGTGTGTGAATCACATGACCGGAAGTTCAGAGCCACAATGAGACGCATGTTGGAACGCATCCTGCGCTCCACAGAAGATCGTGGAGCGCACAGTGCATTCAACATACTGGAAAAGGAGATGAGCATGTGTCCAAGCATGGGGGCGGAGACAATAAAAACATTTATGAAAGAATAATAAATGAAAATAATAATAAAAATATATAAATATGGTGCCATCAGCAAAAATTAATTGAATTGTATATTTACACATTACATATGAATCACAGACAGCACTAAATACATGATAAATAAATAAATTAGATTAAGTGAGTTGATCAGATTAAAGGGTGGGGTCTTAGGATGTCAGCAGACTGCAAAGTGACCTGATGATAATAATAGTCGTACCATAATCGTATAGACCTACAGGATATAAGGTATAATGTGTAGTCATGATCAATGTAGATTGCATTCGTGACAATTAGAGAATATAAATCCTAAGCATTAAAATATATAATAGAAATCGATAAAATTAAGATTAAAATTAAAATTAGAGTCGACTTAGGATGTGACAAACAACACACATGGATACATAAGTGAAGAGGAAGACCGTGTAGGATTACACGGAAGTAGTGAAGGTAAAGTGAAAAGGGTGCGTGCCCGTGCAAGAAAAAGATGAAAACGAAAGGACCTGTAGGGAATAAAATGAAGAATAAGTACAAACATAAGATGCTACATGCATCTTGATAACACAATGCAATAAGTCCTCATGTGGACCCATCATGTAGACTATAACACCCTATGTTCCCCTGATGGACATTTTCATTATCGACTCAAACTGATCAACTTAAGCCGCGCTTCTTTGCTATATGTCGGCTGCCTAGGTACTCCATTCAATCAGACCGAAATCCCCACCACATCTCACACCTGATGAGGGGAATAGTGACTGCAGGAGGACACATGCCCATCAGATTAGAGCAATCGCCAATACGCGTTATGCTAAATTTATGTATAGAAGCCAGTAAAGGTAAGTTCCTCATTAAGTCCATTGGGAGCCACCGCGTCCAAGTTGAAGATCCATTTGGATTCTAGACGCAGTAGTTGGGATGTGGACGATCCTCCCCTCACAGTGGAACAGACCATATCTAATCCTGCAATTTTGAGTCCAGAGGTGTTGCATTGGTGGCAATCCAGAAAATGTGCAGCAACAGAGGTCAATGGTTTCTTTGCTTGAGTACGGTCCCGACGAGCCAGAGCAATGTTTGATAAGTGCTGTTGAATGCGTTTCCGCAGCTCCTGACTGGTTTGGCCAACATAAATTTTTCCACAATCGCAAACGAGTGCATAAATTACGTTTCTGGTCCGACAATTGATGTAGTGGCCCAAGGAGATGGCAGTTGGATACCTACAGGTAGAAAAAGAGTCAGTGCAAATCATGTATTGACAAATATTGCAATTTCCACATGGGTACGTCCCCCGTAGTCTGTAGCCCCTCCCCAAACCCTGTGCGGCTCTCTGAAAGTGACTACGTACCAATTTGTCTCGTAGGTTCGGGGCTCGTCGTGCAATAATCTTCGGTTTAGGGTTAACATGATTGTTCAGTTTGGGGTCAGCCAACAAAAGGTGCCAATGTGTATTTAATATTTTATATAAATCTCGCCATTGGTTATTGTATTTGGTAATGAGATGTACTTGAGTGTTGAGAGGTTTAGATTTCGATTTTAACAATTCTGAGCGGTCCGCCACCTTTGCCGTTTCGAATGCCCCTGAGATTATTTTCTTGGGGTAACCACGTGTTCGAAATCTGGTTGTTAGGTCCCCCGCAGCTTCATTAAAGTCAGGCATGGTAGAGCAATTGCGTCGTAGCCTTAAAAATTGTCCCTTAGGGATCCCCTTTCGCAAATGGGCCGGATGGAAGCTGTCAAAGTGTAGGAGACTATTGGTCGCCGTTTCCTTGCGAAATAACGATGTGCGGATACCTTGATCAACCAGGTTCAATCGTATATCCAAAAAGTCAGCGGTGGTGTCCGAAATCCTATGGGTGAGGGAGATGTTGTATGGATTGGCATTCAACCTACCCACAAACTCAGTACATTCTTCAATTGTGCCCCGCCAGAAAATCAGAAGATCATCAATATAGCGGAGCCAAGTGATGACATGCTCGTCATACAAAGCCATGGGGTACACCTGTGTCTCCTCCCACCATCCTAGAAAAAGGTTGGCGTAGGAGGGCGCACAGCGTGCCCCCATCGCAGTCCCCGAAACTTGTCTGTAAAAGATGCGATCAAACACAAAATAATTGTGGTGGAGAACAAACTCCAACAAACTCACCAAGAATGTATGGTGTGCTGGGTCCCCAGTAGTAGATTTTTGAAAGAAATATCGAACAGCTTGAATATCATCACTGTGTGAAATATTTGAATAAAGGGATTCTACATCGCATGTAAGTATCACTGTGCCTGGAGGAAGTTGAATCTCTTGTAGGAGTTGTACTAGTTGCATGGAATCTCTAAGATGTGACTGAAGACCTAGGACAAGGGGCTGCAAGAAAAAGTCAAGGTAAATACACGCCTGTTCACAGAGACCACCTATCCCCGCCACGATTGGGCGTCCAGGTGGTACAGTCAAATTCTTATGCACCTTTGGAAGCATATAAAAAGTTGGAGTAATGGGAAATTTGACTTCCATGAATTCCTTTTCTTTTTTGGTAATGATATTAAATTGCCAGGCAGACATGAGGAGTCGATCCAATTTTTTCTTAAATGTTGTGGTGGGGTCTGTGGGCAAAGGGGTGTAAAAGTGGCTATTATTTAGTTGTCTCTTAGCTTCCACTAGATATAAACCAGTCTCCCATAAGACCACATTACCTCCTTTGTCTGCTTCCTTAATGATAAAAGTTGCATTATTCTGCAAATTCTGGATGGCCACCAATTCTGTTCTAGTCAAATTTTTGTTATGAATGGTATCCACCTGAAGTTTCCTGATTTCTGCCACCATGACCTGAAAGAATAGTTGAATATTAGGGAAGAGATTCAATGTTGGAGTAATTATAGATGGTCTGCGTGGCGTGAATAGACGCCTACCTATATCACATTCATTTTCTTTCAGCAAATCCATCAAGTCTATGAAGACACCCCTTTCATCCTCTGGTAGCTGTTGTACCAAGGAAGGTTGAGCATATAATGCTCTGAAACATAATTGTCTGCAAAACAAATAAACATCCTTTATGAACTCAAATTTATTTAACCTATTCATGGGGGAGAAAGAAAGACCTCTTACCAGTACAGATCTCTCCATATGTGTGAGTGAATATGTTGACAAATTAATGATTTTCAAGCCGTCCTCATCCGTTGGGAGTTCCAGAATGGAACCTCCTTTTAGTGTTGGGGTCGTCGTTTGCGAGTGGCAGGATAGTGGTTGTTCCCTCTCTGTTGCGTGAATGTCCTCTTTCTGGGATTTACGTAGTCCTCGCCTGGTACGCCTTCGTCGCTTGTTTCGGATAAAAAACCGTCACTGGTATTGCTATTGAAACCAATGGAGTTCGATACCATATTATCACCACGTTTATTGAAAGTATTGGTGTTCGCATGACCCCGACCATTACTACGTGAGTTGCCAGTATGTCTCCATTTGAATGCCTGCTTACATTCAAAATCTGTTTTGTCTCTCTGAAACTTATTTTTCTTTCCAGTCATGATTTCTTTCTCATAGCTCTCTAGATTAGACTGCAATTTGACTTTAAATGCTGTAACCATGTCCTTATCCATTGTTGACAAATTGGATTCTAAATTCCTGATTTTGCTTTTCACATCATTTAGTAAAGTTTTATCATGGTCTATAAGCATGCCCATCAATATCTTAGAGCACTGCATAAGACCCAGCTCCCAGTTAGATTTAAATTCGGGAGTAACCTCCCAGGCTGGAAATTTCTGTATTCTAAGCCCCCTTGGGGCAATTGAGCACTTAAGATATTCCTCCAGGCTACGTATATTCCACCACACTCTGGTGAAAAGCCTATGTGCTTCTGTTAATTCCATAGTCAATTGTCTAAAATCATTACTATGACCACCACCACCATCCAGATCCGTGTCATGAAACACGGCTGTGACCTGCGAATTCCACAGAGCCTCCCTAGCCTCCAATGAGGCCGCCATGACAATATAAAGATATGCAAACACACAAAGATACGCTGCACAAGTGGGGCTTAGAATACAGAAATTTCCAGCCTGGGAGGTTACTCCCGAATTTAAATCTAACTGGGAGCTGGGTCTTATGCAGTGCTCTAAGATATTGATGGGCATGCTTATAGACCATGATAAAACTTTACTAAATGATGTGAAAAGCAAAATCAGGAATTTAGAATCCAATTTGTCAACAATGGATAAGGACATGGTTACAGCATTTAAAGTCAAATTGCAGTCTAATCTAGAGAGCTATGAGAAAGAAATCATGACTGGAAAGAAAAATAAGTTTCAGAGAGACAAAACAGATTTTGAATGTAAGCAGGCATTCAAATGGAGACATACTGGCAACTCACGTAGTAATGGTCGGGGTCATGCGAACACCAATACTTTCAATAAACGTGGTGATAATATGGTATCGAACTCCATTGGTTTCAATAGCAATACCAGTGACGGTTTTTTATCCGAAACAAGCGACGAAGGCGTACCAGGCGAGGACTACGTAAATCCCAGAAAGAGGACATTCACGCAACAGAGAGGGAACAACCACTATCCTGCCACTCGCAAACGACGACCCCAACACTAAAAGGAGGTTCCATTCTGGAACTCCCAACGGATGAGGACGGCTTGAAAATCATTAATTTGTCAACATATTCACTCACACATATGGAGAGATCTGTACTGGTAAGAGGTCTTTCTTTCTCCCCCATGAATAGGTTAAATAAATTTGAGTTCATAAAGGATGTTTATTTGTTTTGCAGACAATTATGTTTCAGAGCATTATATGCTCAACCTTCCTTGGTACAACAGCTACCAGAGGATGAAAGGGGTGTCTTCATAGACTTGATGGATTTGCTGAAAGAAAATGAATGTGATATAGGTAGGCGTCTATTCACGCCACGCAGACCATCTATAATTACTCCAACATTGAATCTCTTCCCTAATATTCAACTATTCTTTCAGGTCATGGTGGCAGAAATCAGGAAACTTCAGGTGGATACCATTCATAACAAAAATTTGACTAGAACAGAATTGGTGGCCATCCAGAATTTGCAGAATAATGCAACTTTTATCATTAAGGAAGCAGACAAAGGAGGTAATGTGGTCTTATGGGAGACTGGTTTATATCTAGTGGAAGCTAAGAGACAACTAAATAATAGCCACTTTTACACCCCTTTGCCCACAGACCCCACCACAACATTTAAGAAAAAATTGGATCGACTCCTCATGTCTGCCTGGCAATTTAATATCATTACCAAAAAAGAAAAGGAATTCATGGAAGTCAAATTTCCCATTACTCCAACTTTTTATATGCTTCCAAAGGTGCATAAGAATTTGACTGTACCACCTGGACGCCCAATCGTGGCGGGGATAGGTGGTCTCTGTGAACAGGCGTGTATTTACCTTGACTTTTTCTTGCAGCCCTTTGTCCTAGGTCTTCAGTCACATCTTAGAGATTCCATGCAACTAGTACAACTCCTACAAGAGATTCAACTTCCTCCAGGCACAGTGATACTTACATGCGATGTAGAATCCCTTTATTCAAATATTTCACACAGTGATGGTATTCAAGCTGTTCGATATTTCTTTCAAAAATCTACTACTGGGGACCCAGCACACCATACATTCTTGGTGAGTTTGTTGGAGTTTGTTCTCCACCACAATTATTTTGTGTTTGATCGCATCTTTTACAGACAAGTTTCGGGGACTGCGATGGGGGCACGCTGTGCGCCCTCCTACGCCAACCTTTTTCTAGGATGGTGGGAGGAGACACAGGTGTACCCCATGGCTTTGTATGACGAGCATGTCATCACTTGGCTCCGCTATATTGATGATCTTCTGATTTTCTGGCGGGGCACAATTGAAGAATGTACTGAGTTTGTGGGTAGGTTGAATGCCAATCCATACAACATCTCCCTCACCCATAGGATTTCGGACACCACCGCTGACTTTTTGGATATACGATTGAACCTGGTTGATCAAGGTATCCGCACATCGTTATTTCGCAAGGAAACGGCGACCAATAGTCTCCTACACTTTGACAGCTTCCATCCGGCCCATTTGCGAAAGGGGATCCCTAAGGGACAATTTTTAAGGCTACGACGCAATTGCTCTACCATGCCTGACTTTAATGAAGCTGCGGGGGACCTAACAACCAGATTTCGAACACGTGGTTACCCCAAGAAAATAATCTCAGGGGCATTCGAAACGGCAAAGGTGGCGGACCGCTCAGAATTGTTAAAATCGAAATCTAAACCTCTCAACACTCAAGTACATCTCATTACCAAATACAATAACCAATGGCGAGATTTATATAAAATATTAAATACACATTGGCACCTTTTGTTGGCTGACCCCAAACTGAACAATCATGTTAACCCTAAACCGAAGATTATTGCACGACGAGCCCCGAACCTACGAGACAAATTGGTACGTAGTCACTTTCAGAGAGCCGCACAGGGTTTGGGGAGGGGCTACAGACTACGGGGGACGTACCCATGTGGAAATTGCAATATTTGTCAATACATGATTTGCACTGACTCTTTTTCTACCTGTAGGTATCCAACTGCCATCTCCTTGGGCCACTACATCAATTGTCGGACCAGAAACGTAATTTATGCACTCGTTTGCGATTGTGGAAAAATTTATGTTGGCCAAACCAGTCAGGAGCTGCGGAAACGCATTCAACAGCACTTATCAAACATTGCTCTGGCTCGTCGGGACCGTACTCAAGCAAAGAAACCATTGACCTCTGTTGCTGCACATTTTCTGGATTGCCACCAATGCAACACCTCTGGACTCAAAATTGCAGGATTAGATATGGTCTGTTCCACTGTGAGGGGAGGATCGTCCACATCCCAACTACTGCGTCTAGAATCCAAATGGATCTTCAACTTGGACGCGGTGGCTCCCAATGGACTTAATGAGGAACTTACCTTTACTGGCTTCTATACATAAATTTAGCATAACGCGTATTGGCGATTGCTCTAATCTGATGGGCATGTGTCCTCCTGCAGTCACTATTCCCCTCATCAGGTGTGAGATGTGGTGGGGATTTCGGTCTGATTGAATGGAGTACCTAGGCAGCCGACATATAGCAAAGAAGCGCGGCTTAAGTTGATCAGTTTGAGTCGATAATGAAAATGTCCATCAGGGGAACATAGGGTGTTATAGTCTACATGATGGGTCCACATGAGGACTTATTGCATTGTGTTATCAAGATGCATGTAGCATCTTATGTTTGTACTTATTCTTCATTTTATTCCCTACAGGTCCTTTCGTTTTCATCTTTTTCTTGCACGGGCACGCACCCTTTTCACTTTACCTTCACTACTTCCGTGTAATCCTACACGGTCTTCCTCTTCACTTATGTATCCATGTGTGTTGTTTGTCACATCCTAAGTCGACTCTAATTTTAATTTTAATCTTAATTTTATCGATTTCTATTATATATTTTAATGCTTAGGATTTATATTCTCTAATTGTCACGAATGCAATCTACATTGATTATGACTACACATTATACCTTATATCCTGTAGGTCTATAAGATTATGGTACGACTATTATTATCATCAGGTCACTTTGCAGTCTGCTGACATCCTAAGACCCCACCCTTTAATCTGATCAACTCACTTAATCTAATTTATTTATTTATCATGTATTTAGTGCTGTCTGTGATTCATATGTAATGTGTAAATATACAATTCAATTTTTGCTGATGGCACCATATTTATATATTTTTATTATTTTTTATTTTTTATTATTTTTACTTATCATTCCTTCATAAATGTTTTTATTGTCTCCGCCCCCAAGCTTGGACACATGCTCATCTCCTTTTCCAGTATGTTGAATGCACTGTGCGCTCCACGATCTTCTGTGGAGCGCAGGATGCGTTCCAACATGCGTCTCATTGTGGCTCTGAACTTCCGGTCATGTGATTCACACACCCGGTATTTCATTGCCAAATATAGTGTCTCCATTGCCCGACCCATGTATTTGTCTATGGCTCCCTGCCTATGACTAGGCATGGCCGGAACACCGCCTTTTCGCGTGGTGGCCGCATCGTGCGATCTTTGGATTTTGTGGGACGCACGGTGCGTTCCACCATGCGTTTCACTGCGGTTCCATGTCCGGTCACGTGCCAAGCACATCCGGGACTTTGAGCCGCACAGCCAGGGTCTGCATTCATTCGTGAATTGACTTAGAAATTCAATGTATAATAACAATTGTTTAAATTCGAATATGGGGCATTACTTGATACCCGCTCCAATGATGCACCAAAATATATGAAATTTAAAAACTATCATTACGACAATTAGGTATCACTATGGTCTTTGGTGGAACGCATATGCGTTCCACCGGCCGATCATGTGACCTGCACTTCCGGTTTCCGCTCACAAATGATCTAATACACCCTTTGATTGCTGACAGCGTTTTGCTGCACAGGTGAATCTTATGTAAATTTCATGAGTTACCCCTTATAAACCTGACAAACCCAACATTTGTTCTCTTACTCCTGAGGAAGCCGGGTTGGTCCGGCGATACGCGTTGGGTGCGTTCTTAATCTTACAGGTCCACTACACCAGCGACTCATTTAGGTTTGACCTCCATATATTTCAGACTTTACTTTGGTTTGTTTGTATCTTTCATGGTCTTATCTTACTTTTTCATTTGCTTGATGATGGTCATTGCATATTTCATGTGCTGGTATATATTATATATGCTTTATTGTGGCACTTAGTGGACCTGTGTGTGTCGGTTGTATTCATGTATACCGCACACTGTTCTAAATTGTATACATTTTTAAATTGTTTTTGTTGGTTTGTCTAATAAACTTTATACTTTTTGATAAATTTGGATTGTTGGATGTGCATAATTGGGGTGGTTCTGTTGACTCTTCCTTGGGTCTGTCGCCAGTGTACTATATGCTTTTCACCACCCTTTGCACTCCACATTGCATTAGGTGTGCCCCCTCATATGTGTAATTCAATATATGTAGTCACTATTCATCATATTTATTATATCACATATATCTTATATTTTATCCTTTTATTTGTTTATATATATCACACGATGTACGCCTTTATCCTTATGGGTATATATATATATAGATATGTGTCTTTAGTAGCTTTTAGTTCCCGGTTCGTTTCCATGTAATGATGGAGGTGTCCGGACTTTGGAGTTGATAGGTGGAGGTCCATTGCTCCTCCCCCGTGCATGCATCATCCGGCGCCGCCTCCGGCGCCCCGTGCCTGTGCGTCCTTACGTCATCTCCGCCCGGTCAAGGTGACCCTGTCACGTGAGGTGGGTGTGGCTTGGCGGGACGCCGGCCGCGGGGTGGCCGGATGTGTCTGCACTGGAATGTTCGTGTGCCGATCAGCTGATGCACCTGGGGACGAGTCAGTGCCGGCTCCTGATTGGTCCAGAGAGACTTTAAAACAGCTGATTCACAGTGATGGCGCTACCCCCTGACGAAGGTTTGCCGAAACGCTAGTTGGGGTAGCGCCACCCTGGTTGTTTCACTTATGGTCTGTTCTAGGTGAGTCCCGTCTGCAATCCCACTCTCATAGAGTGACCTGGACTCCTTCCACACGTTTGGCTTTGATTCATTGTGGCATGCTGTGCACTTTTACTTTTTATCTTTCATTATTTACAGCCCTTTGCTTCATATAATTTTTTTCATGCCCGTGTTTGGCTTTTGCAGCTGATTTTGACTCACCTCTATTATGTATATACATTTGGTTTATGGGCTAGTCACTGTACCAGGTACATGCTGTTGACCTCTATATATTTATATATTGTTGACCAGTGTGTTCCTCCCAGGGTGGCGCCGTTCTTTTCCTTTTTCCTTTCCCTGCTCCCTTTTTTCCTGTCCTCTGGCATCACATGTATGTCATTTTAATCATGTCTTGTTATACTATAATAAAATTTAACATTTACTATTTGGTACTTTGAGTTCCATTTCCTTTGTTGTTCTGCCATTGTACTCGGGAGTTTGTACCGAGTTTCTTTTGAGGGGTGTCTTTTGTGAATACATTGGGTGGGCACCACCCCCTATCTTCTTTCGGCACCCCCGGGGTTCTTCCCCCTTTCTTCTAAATAGCCCAAGTAGCCGCACCCACACAGACACACAGTGGAAAGGGAATTAACCCTTCCAACGCCAGACAGGGTAGTGAAGCCACTTAACCCCTTAAGGACACAGCCCTATTTCACCTTAAGGACCAGGCCATTTTTTGCAAATCTGACCAGAGTCACTTTAAGTGCTGATAACTTTAAAACGCTTTGACTTATCCAGGCCATTCTGAGATTGTTTTTTCGTCACATATTGTACTTCATGACACTGGTAAAATAAAGTCAAAAAAATTATTTTTTTTGCACCAAAAAATACCAAATTTAACAAAAATTTGGAAAAATTTGCAAATTTCAAAGTTCCAGTTTCTCTACTTCTGTAATACATAGTAATACCCCCAAAAATTTGGATGACTTTACATTCCCCATATGTCTACTTCATGTTTGAATTATTTTGGGAATGATATTTTATTTTTTGGGGATGTTATAAGGCTTAGAAGTTTAGAAGCAAATCTTGAAATTTTTCAGAAATTTACAAAAACTCAATTTTTAGGGACCAGTTCAGGTCTCAAGTCACTTTGCGAGGCTTACATAATAGAAACCACCCAAAAATGACCCCATCTAAGAAACTACACCCCTCAAGGTATTCAAAACTAATTTTGAATACGTTGTTAACCCTTTAGGTGTTGCACAAGAGTTATTGGCAAATGGGGAGGAAATTTGAGAATTTAATTTTTTTGTCTAATTTTTCATTTTAACCCATTTTTTCCACTAACAAAGCAAGGGTTAACAGCCAAACAAGACGGTATCTTTATTGCCCTGACTCTGCCGTTTACAGAAACACCCAATATGTGGCCGTAAACTACTGTACGGCCACACAGCGGGGCGTAGAGTGAAAGGTGCGCCGTTTGGTTTTTGGAAGGCTGATTTTTATGGACTGGTTTATTTACACCATGTCCCATTTGAAGCCCCCTGATGCACCCCTAGAGGAGAAACTCCCTAAAAGTGACCCCATCTAAGAAACTACACCCCTCAAGGTATTCAAAACTGATTTTACATACGTCGTTAACCCTTTAGGTGTTGCACAAGAGTTATTGGCAAATGGCGATGAAATTTGAGAATTTCATTTTTTTGCCTAATTTTCCATTTTAACCCATTTTTTCCACTAACAAAGCAAGGGTTAACAGCCAAACAAGACTGTATCTTTATTGCCCTGACTCTGCTGTTTACAGAAACACCCCATATGTGGTCGTAAACTACTGTACGGCCACACAGCGGGGCGTAGAGGGAAAGGTGCGCCGTTTGGTTTTTGGAGGGCTGATTTTTATGGACCGGTTTTTTTGACACCAAGTCCCATTTGAAGCCCCCCTGATGCACCCCCAGATTATAAACTCCATAAAAGTGACCCCATCTAAGAAACTACACCCCTCAAGGTATTCAAAACGGATTTTACAAACTTTGTTAACCCTTTAGGTGTTGCACAAGATTTAATGGAAAATAGAGATACAATTTCAAAATTTCACTTTTTTGGCAGATTTTCCATTTTAATTTTTTTTTTCCAGTTACAAAGCAAGGGTTAACAGCCAAACAAAACTCATTATTTATGGCCCTGATTCTGTAGTTTACATAAACACCCCATATGTGGTCGTAAACCGCTTTACGGGCACACGGCAGGGCACAGAAGGAAAGGAATGCCATACGGTTTTTGGAAGGCAGGTTTTGCTGGACTTTTTTTTTTTTACACCATGTCCCATTTGAAGCCCCCCTGATGCACCCCTAGAGTAGAAACTCCAAAAAAGTGACCCCATTTTAGAAACTACGGGATAGGGTGGCAGTTTTGTTGGTACTAGTTTAGGGTACATATGATTTTTGGTTGCTCTATATTACACTTTTTGTGCGGCAAGGTAACAAGAAATAGCTTTTTTGGCAGCGTTTTTTATTTTTTTATTTACAACATTCATCTGACAGGTTAGATCATGTGGTAATTTTATAGAGCAGGTTGTCACGGACGCGGCGATACCTAATATGTATACAATTTTTTTTATTTATGTACGTTTTACACAATGATTTCATTTTTAAAACAAAAAAAATGTTTTAGTGTCTCCATAGTCTAAGAGCCATTGTTTTTTCAGTTTTGGGTGATTATCTTAAGTAGGGTCTCATTTTTTGCGGGATGAGATGACGGTTTGATTGGCACTATTTTGGGGTGCATATGACTTTTTGATCGCTTGCTATTACACTTTTTGTGACGTAAGATGACAAAAAATGGCTTTTTATTTTTATTTTTTTACGGTGGTCACCTGAGGGGTTAGGTCATGTGATATTTTTATAGAGCCGGTCGATACGGACGCGGCGATACCTAATATGTATACTTTTTTTTTATTTATGTAAGTTTTACACAATGATTTCATTTTTGAAACAAAAAAAAATGATGTTTTAGTGTTTCCATAGTCTAAGAGCCATAGTTTTTTCAGTTTTTGGGCGATTATCTTAAGTAGGGTCTCATTTTTTGCGGGATGAGATGACGGTTTGATTGTTACAATTTTGGCGTACATGCGACTTTTTTGATCACTTTTATTACCTTTTTTTGGGAAGTAAGGTGGACAAAATTTCAATTTCATCATAGTTTTTTATTTTTTATTTTTATGGCGTTCACCGTTCGGGTAAAGTAACATGACCGTTTTATAGATCAGGTCGTTACGGACGCGGCGATACCAAACATGTGTAGGGAATTTTATTTTTTTAATTTTTAATCAGTGATAAATGTGTTTTTTGATTTTTACCTTTTTTTCACTTTTTTTTTGACCCAGACCCACTTGGTTCTTGAAGATCCAGTGGGTCTGATGTCTGTATAATACAGTACAGTACAATATATATTGCACTGTACTATATTTTACTTACACTGAACAGATCTATGCTTTCAGCACAGATCTGTTCAGCACCATGGACAGCAGGACGCCTGAGAGGCGTCCTGTTGCCATGGGAACCTTCCCCGTCTGCTCAGTTATGGTCAGAACTGCGCAGACGGGGAAGGGTAAGGACGGGGCTCTGGGGGGGGCTGTCTGGGGGCTCTCTCCCTCTCCATCGGGGGGCTGCAAAGGCACTGCAGCCCCCCGATCGGAGAGGGAGGGAGCTCCCTCTTACTGTTAACTTTTTCCATACAGCGGTCCGTACGGACCGCTGTATGGAAAGGGTTAAACGGCTGACATCGCATCACCGATGTCAGCCGTTTATACCAGGGTGCCAGCAATGTGCTGGCACCCTGGTATACCCACTGTACACCAACGATTACGCAATAGGACGCCTCCCGCACTGCCCCCACCGCCCGCAACACCCCCCCTGCACCTCCCACCGGGCTAAAATCATTCAGAGGTGCAGGGGGGGTGATAAATATATATTTTCGCCACACTAAAGTTTCTGATCGCCGCGGTCAGGGACCGCAGCGATCAGAAACTGCAGAAAGCGCAACAAACCGCAGGTCTGAATTGACCTGCGGTTTGTTGCGATCGCGGACATGGGGGGGTCACGGGACCCCCCCGCGCATTTAGCCGAGGTGCCTGCTCAATGATTTGAGCAGACACCTTGTTCCGATCACAGCCGGCCGCACGGCAGTGATCGGAACAACACATGACGTACCGGTACGTCATGTGTCCTTAAGGACTCGGGAAACATGCCGTACCGATACGTCATGTGTCCTTAAGGGGTTAAAGGGGAAGTGCACTCACACAAAACCCTGTCCACACCAAACAGGGATAGTGCACACATACATAGACAGGTTGCCAGGTGCAACCGCATGCACTTGACAGCAAGCTGCCTAGCAACAGCTAAGGCTGCTTTACAAACCAATACAACATGTTGCCAGCGGCAACCACATGTGAGGCAACATACTTTAGCCTTCACCTGTGATTGACAAACAGACCAGACCGCTGGCAACTGCATGCGGCTCCAGGAGTCACGGCCATGTTTTTTTTTTAAATACCAGAATAGCAAAGCAAAAAGAAAACGAATTCCAGCTCTTCACAATAAAAGGCTTCTTTATTCCACTTCTTTAAAAACAGACATCAAAAGCAGAGTAGTATGCTGTGACGCGTTTCGGGCTGTTATATCTTAGCCCTTCATCAAGACAACTAAACAAACTTAAAATCTTCTTTTTATACACAGTGAGGAACAACCCTTCCCATCTGATTGGTCAGCTTCCATGCTCCAGAACAGCATAAGGTGTTCCTGACCTGTTAATTACTAAGAGAAACACCCAACTGGTTGTCATTTATTTCAGATACAGAGAGTATAATCGAGGAATTAACTTTTTTTTTTCCAGGAGAATAACAATTCTGCCAATAGACTGATAGACTGGGACACAGCCAAGGCAGTCCTGAGAGGACTTCTGTTTAAAAAGGTAAACTACTGGAAAAAATGTAATAAGGAAAGTGCCAATCTATTAGAAAAGAAAATACAAGAAGTAAGTAGGGCATGTATGATCAACCCTACTGAACAAAATAGTAAGGATTGGGAGGAAGAACAGGAAAAACTAAAAATACATCAGCTTGAGAAAAGTAGGAAAGAACTGTTCTTCCAAGGGTTCCGGCTGGCTTCACAGGGAGAAAAAGTGGGAAAAATTTTGTCAGGTATTGTAAAAAACCAAAGAAGTAAATCTTGGCTGGGGGTAATTAGAGATAATAAGGACAAAATAATTACCACACCGGAAGGAGTCAAAAAGGTTTTTAGGGAGTACTTCCAGGAACTCTATGAAACTAGGGTACGATATTCAAGATTAGAGTTGGACTCATATTTAGATCAGGTTGTTTGGAGAATGATATCCCAGGCCCAAAAGGAATATTTGGATAGAGAAATATCAATCGCTGAAATTAATAAAGTTTTGGGTAAAGTAAAATCCGCAAAAACACCATGGTGCAACGGCCTTCCCTTTGAAATATATAAGGTCTTTGCCCGGGTTTTAATAACAACAATTGAAGGAGGGAACTAATAACAACATTGAAGGAGGGACAGAGGATAGGGGATCTACCAGACTCTATGAAAGAGGCAATTATTACATTGATCCCAAAAAAGGGTAAAGATCAATTGGACCCCGGATCCTATAGACCAATATCTTTGTTGAATACGGATGTTAAAATCCTGGCAAAGGTTCTGGCAGGGAGGCTCTCCAGAGTGATTAAAAGTATAATCCATGAAGATCAGACTGGTTTTATACCTGGTAGAACAATATATTAAAATATAAGAAGGTTGTACCTTAATATTGAGGCTAACAGAACAGAACCAGGAGACAAAGCAATACTTTCATTAGACGCTCAAAATGCATTCGACTGTATTGAATGGGAGTATCTATGGGCAGTCTTGGAAAGGGTTGGTATAGGCGAGGGGTTTATAAAATGGATTCAGCTTATATATTCCAACCCAAGGGCTAAAGTGATAGTGGACGGGAGCTTGTCCCTGCCTCTTGCCCTTTCCCGGGGCACCAGGCAGGGATGCCCTCTCTCCCCACTATTATTCGCTATAGCAATTGAACCCCTTGCAAGTATAATAAGAAACGATAGGGAGATAAAAGGTTTTCAATATGCGGAAGGAGATGAAAAATTATTAATGTATGCCGATGATATTTTGATATTTATGCACAACACAGGGGATCAGTTTACCAGGGTATTAGATAAAATTGATACGTTTGGTGCTTTTTCTGGACTAAATATTAATTGGGCGAAATCCCATATGATGGTATTGGGTGATGGGCAGTTAGGGAGGGATTTAAGGGTTCAAGTACTTGAGAAACACAAGAGTTTTAAATATTTAGGCATACAAATCTCCGGTAATATAGAAGACTATGAAAAATTAAATCTACTCCCTGTAATAAAAGAACTTAGAACCAAAATACATATTTGGAAAAGACTACCACTCTCTATTCAAGGTCGGGTAAATATAATAAAAATGATTTTTCTACCAAAGGTACTTTATGTGTTACAAAATGCCCCAATAAGACTTCCGCAGAAGATATTTAGACTATTTGATCGCCTAATGGGGGAATTCATATGGAAAGGCTCTACCCCTAGGATAAAAAAAGAAGTGCTTCAGCTCCCAGTGAGAGAGGGAGGTTTGGCGGTTCCTAACTGGTTTATGTATTACTTGATAACACAATATAGTCAGATAAGAGATAGCTTGAATAGTTTAGTGGGAATACAGGAGCTAGATAAAATGGGTTGGAGAGGGGAACTCAATCAATTAGAGATATTGGAATCGGGTACACTTGATAAAAATATCACAGTAAATAGAATTATGAATGCAATGGATCACATACTCGGGATAAAAGGGTTTCTTCAATATACACCTATTTGGAAAAATTTGAATTTGAAGGAACTCCAAACGATCAGGAGTTATATTGACCGGGAAAAAAAGGGGATAAAATATTTAGCTCAAGTATTTGAAGAAGATAAATTGAAGAATTTTAATACACTTGTGAGGGAGTTTGGGATCCCCCAAAAGGATATTTACAAATATTTTCAGTTCAGGAACGCTTTGAGGACAGGGCTAAAATTTGATAAATATAGAAAGGAACAATCAGACCGAATATACAAATTCACTGACGGAGGAGAAAAAAGAGGTACTACAAAAAAAAGATACGGGATATTGATGGAAGGAAAGAAAGAACGGATTATAATACTAGCTAAAAAAAAAATGGGAAAAAGAACTTCAGCCTCTCCTTTCTGATGAGAAATGGAAAGATGCCCTTAGAAGTTATCCAACGGTGTCGGATAGGGGTTCACATAAAATATCACCGTTTTTTATAGTACATAGATTACATAGATCTCCTAAGATGTTAAAGAAAATGGGTGTAAGAATGTCGGATAATTGCCCAAAATGTAGGGAAAGGGATGCAGATTTAATTCATTGTTTTTGGAGATGTCCCAGACTTTTCAGATATTGGAAAGAGATAGCAGAGAGTGTATCTGTATTTCTGGATGTTCAGGTCATCAAAGATCCAGTAGTTTGTATATTGGGAGCAACTGAACATCTGAAATTACAGAAGGAAGCACGATTGGTTTTGGGTAAAATATTATTTCAAGCTAGACTCCTTATACTCAGGAAATGGATAAAAGAAGATCCGCCCACAGTGAGACAGTGGTGTGCAGCAGTAGTTAATCTTATTAAAACTCAACGGGTTTCTGAGTGCTATACTAAAAATCCAGCAGGAGTTGACGAGATTTGGAATAAATGGCCATATTAGGTTGAGTTTTTTTTTTTTTCCTCTTCTCGTTCCTCTCTCTCCCCCTCTTCCCCCAGGGGTGGTGGGTGGGTTTCCGGGTGATAACCAATAATATTTGCTATAGTAGTAATATTGAATATGCTATATTATGTTATTGATGCGATTAAAGATTATATGTTGTAAGAAAGAAAACAAAAAAGTTTATATAAAAAAAAATTGGCTGTTACATTTTTGGGTAAAATTCACCAATTTTTGTGTGTGATATACCACTGCTATACCTAGTAGACAGTTAAAAAAATTACTAATTTGTCTGTTATATTTTTCGGGTGAAATTCACCAATTTTTGGGTGTGATATACCACTGCTATAACTAGTAGACAGGTAAAAAAAAAAATCAATCATTTGCCTGTTACATTTTCGGGTTGCATTCAACAATTTTTGATTGTAATAGACCCCTGCTCTACCTAGTAGACAGGTTAATAAATTTCCCAAATTTTTCTGTTACATTCTTGGGTGACATTTTACAATTTTTGACGTGAATAAACCACTGCAATGCATAGGTAACAGAGACTGAAATTTTTTAAAATTGGTGTGTGACATTAACACATTTCTGGCGAGGAAAACCCCTGCTCTGCATAGGTGACAGGGACTTAAATTTCAAAAATTCATCAGTAATTGGCTCTTTCATTCGATCCTTCTGCTTTAAAGGGACTCTGTCACCAGTTTCTAACCCCCCCTTTTAAAACTATTGTTCTCTCCATGGTGCCCTTGTCATTACAAAGCTGTTGTTATAAGATAAATCCGCCGTCTAGTTTTGATAAAAATCGCTTTTATCTAACCTGTCAATCTTCTGGATAAGGTGCCCAGGGCGTTTCTGAAGGTCTGAATCTGCCGCTCGCCGCTGCCGCCGTTGGTGCCCAGCTCCTCCCCTGATCCTTTCAGCGCCGCCTGAATGTAGGGTCATGGGAGGAGCTGGGCACCAACGGCGGCGGCGGAGAGCGGCAGATTCAGACCTTCAGAAACGCCCTGGGCACCTTATCCAGAAGATTGACAGGTTAGATAAAAGTGATTTTTATCAAAACTAGACGGCGGATTTATCTTATAACAACAGCTTTGTAATGACAAGGGCACTATGGAGAGAACAATAGTTTTAAAAGGGGGGGTTAGAAACTGGTGACAGAGTCCCTTTAATAACTTGTCCCACATTTCCGCTTCATCCCATTGCAGCCATTGACCTCCCTTGGATGAGGTCTCCCTTTCTCACGCTCCTTCTCCGGCGTGGAGAAAATAGGGCGGGAGGGGTTTAAAAATAGGGCTGGAGGGGTTAAAAAAAATAAAAATAATTTAACTCACCTTAATCCACTTGCTCGCGCAGCTCGGCATCTCTTCTGTATGTCTTCTGTGCTGTGTGCAGGATAAGAACCTGTGGTGACATCACTCCAGTCATCACATGGTCCATCACATGATCTTTTACCATGGTGATGGATCATGTGATGACCGGAGTGATGTCACCGCAGGTCCTTTTCCTGCACACAGCACAGAAGAAGCCGGGCTGCGCGAGCAAGTGGATTAAGGTGAGTTAAATTATTTTTTATTTATTTTTTAACCCCTCCAGCGCTATTGTACTATTCATTCTGTATTCAGAATTATATTATTTTCCCTTATAACCATGTTATAAGGGAAAATAATAATGATCGGGTCTCCATCCCGATCGTCTCCTAGCAACCGTGCGTGAAAATCACACCACATCCGCACTTGCTTGCGATTTTCACGCAGCCCCATTCACTACTATGGGGTCTGCGTTGCGTGGAAAACGCACAATATAGAGCATGCTGCAATTTTCACACAACGCACAAGTGATGCATAGAAATGAATGGGTCCGGATTCAGTGCGGGTGCAATGCATTCACTTCATGCATTGCACCCGCGTGGAAATCTCGCCCGTGTGAAAGGGGTCTAAGAGCTGTATTTTATGGAAGCAAGAGACCAAAATAGTTCCACCATACAAAATCCATACAAATTCCAACCAATCTGCAAACTGCTCATACCAGATCATAAGCAATTGTATAGAGTAAACTGCAAACCAAGTTGAGCAAGTAGAACTATTGGTTAACCTCAGATATACCATTTAGAGAGATCATAAAGTGCTTAAATAACTTAAAGTAAGAGTACAGATACTGAACAGAAATATATCCACCATTTTATGTTGAATGACAATATTGAACAATTGAACCACCATCTTATGCATACCACCATTTTGTGATACTTTATTCAACATGTGTTTTGTACATGGACTATCTGCAGCAGTGTTATATATGAAGAAAAGTTGAAGTTAATAAAGAAGTTATTTCAAGAATTTGGTGTGCTCTTTAAACCTACTGTTTCCATAGAATGGCGCTAGAGGAATTACAGAGTAACAGACAGTCTGGTTAAACTAAAAAGTCAGAGATATCAAATTCTTCTAATGTCACAATATGTTCCATTGACCTTGATCAGGGAAAGAGAGTAAGGGAGTGAGAACCTGGTCTGGTCAATACCAGGTGTATTTGCCCCCTTGACTTCAAATTTTGATGTTACATAGTACGTGCAGGGGATTAAAGTTAGTTTTTCAAGATGTTGGCGCATCTGACTGGAGGAAGAAAAGGCTCTTTAGAAACTTACTGCTGGCGGTTTGGGAAGCATTTTTAGATGGTAGCTTCCCTTTAATGAGTTTGATCAAGGAAAGAGAGTAAGGGAGTGTCTGGTCAACACCAGGTGAATTTGCTGGCAGACTACTGTCAGCTTAACCTCTGACAACTTGTTCTACATTATAGATTCTTGCAAAAACTGATTTTTTTTTTGGGGGGGGGGGGGACAAATGTTTATTTCTACACTTCAGAGGTTTATTGCCATACTAATTGCATTCTTGAAAGCACTGCCCCCTTTTTTTCATAGAAACCAGTTTTTATTTACCGTTGGGCATCTCAAGGCATTATAGCCATTTTACTGGTGTTATTGCTGCAAGACAAGGGGTGGACAGATACAGCAAACACATTTTACATCAGTAATGCAACACACAGTTCAACTGTGTTACTGAAGGCATTTCTGCATAAGGCCATCTAGTTCAAAAATATTTGCAATGCAAAATAAATTGCTTTGCTACACCCATCTTTTAGTGAACGCATTTTATTACTTTAAAAAATTGTTCAATATTTTACCACAATACTTCTGCAATCAATGCCATTATCATAGGCAATCTACTGAATGCATTTGCTGAGGTATCTTTGCAAGATAATGGGTAATTTGATACACATTTTACATCAGTAAAACAGATTACCAACTTACCTGTCTGGGCTCAAGTGCCATGATCTGGAACTTGGACATGGCCGCGCCTTGTCAGACACTCTGCCAGGCCACGCCCCACTTGATGAATGGCCTAATCATTTCCCCTGGTGAAGCAAATGAGTCCATATGAGGGAGTGCTCACACGCCTCCCCCTGCCTATCCATGGGCATAGGTGTTCTGGTCTAATGGGCCTCAAGTCCCTGGACCTACATATCAGGTTCTAATCCAGGGACTTGGCACTCTATTTAAATTATCTGCTGACAATAAACTCTTGCTATATATAAGTTTACTCCCTAGCTCTGCTCCCAGTTCTGCCTCTCTCTCTATATATATATATATATATATATATATATATATATATATATTTGTTGGTATCTTGACCTTGGCTTGCCTCTGACCTTCCTCTGTCTAGTGGTTCTTTACCGTGTTACCCATCTGGTTGTGACTTTGGCTTGGCTAATATTGGCAACTATGAATTGCTGGCTATGAAGTAGGCCTTTGAGAAGTTGTATCACTTCTTAGAGGGGGTTTAGCACCAGGTCACTGTGCTGATGGATGATAAAGATCTAACCTACTCGATATGCCTATGCGCTTGAATGCCCAGCAAACATGGTGGGCCCTGTTTTTTTGCACAATTTAATTTTGTGACTTTTTATCAAGACTAATTGCAGTGACCACGACAACAGGTAGTCATCGCAATCCAGGTAATGCCGAGGACTAAACATCAGGTCTTCCAGAATTACTGATGGCCTACGTGGTCACGTGATATAGGTGCCTTTGTTTCTGTGTGTGTGATAGGGTCAAGGTACCCAGGAGACGTCCTGCGGGTTTGCTTTGTCCTTTGCCCATTCCAAAGAGACTCTGGACCCACGTCTTGATGGACTTTATTACAGACCTTTCCACACCCCCAGGGTAAGTCAGTCATCTGGGTTGTAATCAATAGATTTTCAAAGATGTGTCATCTTGTGTCTTTAAAGGCTATGTACACGTTCAGAGGCAATTTTTTTATGATTGCATGATAATTTTTATCTTAAAATAATTTTTTTATTTGGCCTTTATTAAAAATATTGAGCTGTTCCGTAAAAGGGTTAACTGTTTTTCTAGCTGTTTTAGGGTTAAGTGTTTTTACTTTCACTTTGTTCCACCTTATCTCTAAACTACTGAGAGGTCATAAACACTTGCAGCATAACAGACTGAACTGGATGGACAGATGTTTTTTTTCAGCCTTGTAAACTATCTTATTATGTATAAACTATGTTACTTAAGCCACATTCCTATAAGTAAGATAAGAATTGAGCTATAATGTGTTGATAAGGTGGGAAAGCAGAAATAAGGAGTCTGTCTGCTCCTGGTCTGACCGAAAATACAGAAAATCTAATGGATGCTACTAAAGGATGTCAGCTCTGTACAGAAAAAAGGACGCCATCAGTGACGTAACTCTCAGGGAAGCAGGGGAAGCAACTGCTTCTGGGCCCGAGCTTAGTACTGAATGTTTTTATTAGATCTGCAGACTTCCCCTACATACTGCTGTGCTGTACTTTAGAGACGTAGGTGCTACATACAGCAGCAGTGCTGCAGCTCCTCCCACTGAAGGTCTTTGCTCAGTGAGGAGGCACAGTACTCTCCATGCTGTCTCCTACTCCTATGGCCTTTCTCATGCTGGGATCCCCCGTACTGGCACAACACTTGCCAGTACTGCTCTTTGTTTTCTATTGGCTGGCAGCTGGCGTTTGGGTTTCCGTTTGTGAGATCCATTTTAGGGCTCTCAAAAGCAGTCCAAAACGGATCAGTTTTGCCCTACTGCATTCTGAATGGATAAGGATCCGTTCAGAATGCATCAGTTTGCCTCCATTACGCTCTGGAGATGGACAGCAAAACGCGGACGATGCAGAGTCGAACGGAGGAAGGATCCTTTTTCAATTGTGCCATATTGTGTCAGTAAAAACGGATCTGTCCTGACACACAATGTAAGTCAATGGGGACGGATCCGTTTTGGTTATGTTACAGATACAAACGGATCCGTTCTGAACGGATGCATGCGGTTGTATTATCTGAACGGAAGCGTTTGTGCAGATCCAAGTCGGATCCGCACCAAACTCGAGTGTGAAAGTAGCCTTACTATGACATCTGCTGCCAGCCAATAGTAGAATGTCATGGAATCAAGTCCCACCCCTCAGCACGAAGCTAGTGTAGAGCAGGCTATCTGCTCTTGCATACAGCGCTCTAGGATGCCTATCCTCCCCCCTTTTGTGTCCTGTTCTCTGACCTCCCACAGCAGGTTACTGATTAACCCCTCCTCTGCTGTCCATGGATGGCACAGGGGGGTGTTGGCACCTACTTCTCCAGGCTGCCTGTGAGGACCAGATATCAGCTGTCTACAGGAAAGGTAAGTGTCTGTGTGTAGAAATAGGTGTATAACTATGTTCATGTGTGTGTGTATGTATATATATATATATATATATATATATAAATAAATAATTCACCGCAGCACATCCAATGGTGAAAAAATGTGGGATCCTTTATTCACCCAAGCGGCGACGTTTCGGTCCGCTTACTGGGACCTTTTTCAAGCAATGCATCATATACAACTGTGGGTTTTTATGTGATCGTGTCAAATTAGCATACATAAGTGATACTTAATTAATAATATTAAAAAAAAATATCAAGCATTTCATATAATTATATCGAAGCATCATATTCAAAAGATGGTATTATAAGGTATATAAATCCTTATATTTCCAACATAAAAATACATCAGTACATTAAACATATACATGCTTCGCATAAGTGGTAATCAATAGTGAATAGTTGTCACCTGTGTGTGTGACATCGTAGGAGGGCCAGGCATGGAATCAGGCGAGCTCAATGGTAGGCGGATACAAAGTTGCGAGCATCTGCCACATGGATACGGCGTCCCGGAACTAAAGCTGCGCATGTCCGTGACGTCACTAAAGAGATAATCACGTGGTCGCGAGAGGTCCATCTCGTGACACCTCGTGTCATATACAGCTTAGATAGAGCGCATAATACAAATACAGTATAATATGTGTAGGCCAATTATACATCAGGATGATCTACCCAGGGTGCATTCTCGGGTGACATGCTATCTTGCGATGCACTGTCATCCGGAATATATAAGCGGGAGAGGAGGGGGCCAGCTTCAGCTGTTGCTCTTCTACTCCCATGATTAACCCTTAACAGGCAGAAAACTTCCAAAGCGGCCAGATTATGTAGAAAAAACGCATTTGAAAAGTGCATCATTGTGAATAAGGATGTAAAGGCAGTATATCCAGGAATGAAATCGCACGTGTCCAAAGCATCCAACCTCCTGTTGAGCAAAGCCCTTCCATCCACTGGTTTTGGTTGGTTCGCTCAGTCTGTCCATTCGACTGAGGATGGAAAGCTGAGGAAAAGGACAAGTGTACCCCCAAACGGGAACAAAAAGCTTTCCAAAATTTAGAAATAAACTGGGTACCCCGATCCGAAACAACATCGGAGGGGACCCCGTGAAGCTTCACGATTTCACTGACGAATACCTGAGCAAGAGTCTTAGCATTAGGTAGTTCGGGTAACGCAATGAAGTGTACCATTTTGCTAAACCTGTCCACTACTACCAAAATCACAGTTTTACCCGCAGACAAAGGTAAGTCAGTGATAAAATCCATTGACAGATGTGTCCACGGTCTATTGGGAATGACGAGTGGTAATAGAGACCCTGCAGGACGTGTATGTGAAACTTTTGCGCGCGCACAGGTAGAAGAAGACACAAAATCCAATACATCCTGACGCAACCTTGGCCACCAAAAACGACAAGACAATAGCTCCAAGGTTGCTTTACTACCCAGGTGCCCAGCAAGTGCCGAATTATGATGTTCCTTTAATAATTCGAAACGTAGGTTCAACGGTACAAACAATTTCTCTGAGGGGCAAGAGACCGGGGCGTCCCCCTGGGCCTCTAACACCTTCCCCTCCAAAACAGAGTGTACCGCAGAGACAACCACTCCTCTTTGTAGAATGGGCACCGGATCACTCACATTACCCCCTCCAGGGAAACAACGAGATAGTGCATCAGCCTTGGTGTTCTTTGCCCCAGGACGATAGGTAATAACAAAGTTAAACCTGGTAAAAAATAGCGACCACCTAGCCTGTCTAGGGGTGAGACGCTTAGCTGATTCGAGGTACAGGAGATTTTTGTGGTCCGTAATCACAGTGACGGGGTGGACTGCCCCCTCTAAGAAGTGTCGCCACTCCTCAAACGCAAGTTTAATAGCTAATAGTTCCCTATTGCCAATATCGTAGTTCTTTTCTGCTGCAGATAGTTTTTTCGAAAAGAAAGCACAAGGACGCCATTTGCCAGGAGACGGACCCTGAGACAGCACCGCCCCCACTCCCACCTCTGACGCATCGACTTCAACAATAAAAGGCTGAGAGACATCAGGTTGGACTAATACAGGTGCTGAGGTAAACCTCTCTTTTAGAGAGGAAAAAGCAACTTTAGCGGTGTCAGACCATTTAGAAAAATCAGTCCCCTTCCTAGTCATGTCAGTAAGCGGTTTTACAATAAGTGAATAATTTTTAATGAATTTCCTATAGAAATTTGCGAAGCCCAAGAACCGTTGTAGTGCTTTGAGGTTCTCAGGAAGATCCCAATCTAAAATTGCCTGGACCTTCCTAGGATCCATACGGAAACCTGAAGCAGATAAAAAATAACCCAGGAATTGTATTTCCTGAACGGCGAAGACACATTTTTCAATCTTAGCATATAATTCATTCGTCCGTAGGACCTGCAGTACTTGTCTGACATGCTCCTCATGTGTTCTCAGATCAGACAAATAAATTAAAATATCATCTAGGTATATTACCACAAACCTGCCGATTAGATGACTAAAAATGTCATTAACGAAATGTTGAAAGACGGCAGGAGCATTGGTCAGACCGAAAGGCATAACTAGATTTTCATAATGCCCCTCAGGGGTGTTAAACGCTGTCTTCCACTCATCCCCCTCCTTAATACGAATCAGATTGTAGTCCCCCCTAAGATCAAGTTTGGAGAACCACCTAGCACCCGCAATCTGATTAAACAGGTCAGGAATGAGAGGAAGAGGGTATGGGTCTCGGATGGTTATCCGATTTAATTCGCGAAATCTAAGCAAGGACGCAGGCACGGGTGAAGAAGAGGGCCTGATGTGTCCCTTAGCCAAGCTCTCGGAGATATAATCTTTCATGGCTTGTCTCTCTGGACCCGAAAGATTATATAACCTGGTCTTGGGTAATTTTGCGCCGGGAATAAGGTTAACCGGGCAATCATAAGGACGATGAGGTGGTAACTTCTGACAACCCTTTTCAGAAAAAACATCCTCAAAATCCGAAATAAATGTAGGTAGGGTAGTTATGGAGGCGACTAAGCAATTGCTATTTAAGCTATTTTCTCTGCACTGCTCACTCCACTCCAATATCTCCCTGGCCTGCCAATCCACTACTGGATTGTGCGCTACCAACCAGGGAAGACCCAGCACCACCGGAGTGGGAAACCCCTCCAGAACATAACCTGAAAGCATCTCGTTATGGTGGTCCCCTACCCGAAGGTGTATATTATGAACAATGTGGGTGAGGTTTCTCTGAGACAGGGGAGCAGAATCAATAGCGAATATGGGAATGGGTCTCTGTAACGTACAGAGAGACAAACCCAAAGTGCGGGCAAAATGGGCATCTATCAAATTTACCCCTGCTCCACTGTCTAAAAAGAAAGAAATAGTCTCCGTCTTATCACCAAAAACAATAACATCCGGCTGACATCCTCCACACAGCCTGGGGTTAGTAGTTTTTCCGACGGTCTTTTGTTTCTGAGAAAAGAAGGACAGACATTAATGAAATGACCCCTCTCCCCACAAAAAAAACAAACCCCACGCCTACGGCGAGCCTCAGGAGGACGGACCTGACGAGTAGTTCCTCCTAGCTGCATAGGCTCGTCTAAGTCCGTACAGACTAACTGCTGCTTGAGAGGAGTTACCAATTTCTCTGGTTCTTTCAACCTGTCCCTAAGGCATCTCTCTATACGGATAGAAAGGGACATAACCGCATCAAGGGAAAAGGGGGTCTCATATAATGCAAGCGCATCCTTAACCCTTTCGGATAACCCAGAGCAGAACTGACTCCTGAGAGCCGGGTCGTTCCATTGGGTATCCGTAGCCCACCTACGGAATTCAGAGCAATACTCCTCTACCGGCCATTCTCCTTGTAAGAGTCTCCGTAATCTTGATTCAGCCAGTGCTACTCGGTCAAGGTCGTCATATATGAGACCCAAGGCCCCGAAAAACTCATCCACTGACCAAAGAGCCTGGGAATCAGTAGGTAAAGAGAACGCCCAGGACTGCGGGTCCCCCTGCAGCAGGGAAATAACAACCCCCACCCGCTGATCTTCATTACCAGAGGAGTGAGGGCGCAGTATAAAATATAACTTACAGGCCTCACGGAATGCCAAAAACTTGTCCCTTCCCCCAGAAAATCTGTCAGGGAGAGGGACCTTGGGTTCCGCAACAACCTGGTTACCAGTTGCAACCGCTGGGCTTGCGGTCAGTTGTAATTGCTGCTGTTGCTGGAGGACCGACGCCTTCAATCCTACCACCTCCAAAGACAGGCCATGAAATTGTTTGGACAGAGCAGCAATTTGATCCATACTGGATTCTAAGTAGGTAAAAAAAAATAATATAAATTTTTTATTTTTTTTTTACCTACACAAAATAAGGGCCAGAGATAATGTAATGACCGGTGTCACGCACAGGGAGGAAAACAGGGAAAGCCCTGCCTAAGGGAGAGGGAAAGATGGTGACCCCTAACTCACCTTGCGGCTGGCACCTGACTCCCTTGACGTCCCCAAACGGGTTCCTCACCCGCGCGGCGATCACGTGCCTAAACCCTGGCTTTCCCTGAAATGAGCCCTAGATAGTGAACGGGCCGGTGGGATCGCTAGTCCTCACCACTGCACTAAGAGGGAAACACCAGGGAGAGGACAGACAAACACAACAGACAAACACAAACACCCAGGTGGACAACAACAACTGTCCACAAAGGTCCAACAGGGATCCGGAGGGTAGCGTTCTGAATCAACCGTCAGAGAACGCAGCAACACAGCTCCAGTGGGTCAGGATAGATGTCCAGGCAGAAAGCTCTATCTCTGGCAACCAGAGAAGTGTGAGAGAGGAATATAAGGAGGTTTGGGAGTGCTGGACAAGGAACAGCTGAGGAGAAGGAGCTACGGATCCCTGAGTGAGCCAAAAGGGTTTGCAAAGCAAACCCAGAAAGCTACCATAAGGAAAACAGCCCTATCTTAAATAGAGCGTGCAGCCAACCGCTGCGACTTCCTGACCCCGGGTATAACGGAGTCAGGCGTGGTTCTCGATACCCTCGTGACAGGCTTTTGGAGATACTTTTTATAACCCTTTCCAGCTTTGTGCAAGTCAACAATTCTTAATTGTAGGTCTTCTGAGAGCTCTTTTGTGCAAGGCATCATTCACATCAGGCAATGCTTCTTGTGAAAAGCAAACCCAGAACCGGTGTGTGTTTTTATAGGGCAGGGCAGCTGTAACCAACACTTCCAATCTCATCTCATTGATTGGACTCCAGTTGGCTGATACCTCACTCCAATTAGCTCTTGGAGATGTCATTAGTCTAGGGGTTCACATACTTTTTCCACCTGCACTGTAAATGTTTACATGGTGTGTTCAATAAAACATTGTAACATTAAATTCTTGTTATTAATTTAAGCAGACTGTGATTGTCTATTGTTGTGATTTAGATGAAGATCAGATCACATTTTATGACCAATTGACCAATTTGTGCAGAAATCCATATCATTCCAAAGGATTCACATACTTTTTCTTGCAACTGTATATATACATATATATATATATATATATATATATATATATATATATATATATATATATTATATACAGTGGGATGCGAAAGTTTGGGCAACCTTTTTAATAGTCATGATTTTCCTGTATAAATCGTTGGTTGTTACGATAAAAAATGTCAGTTAAATATATCATATAGGAGACACACACAGCCCCACAGCATGATGGAACCACCACCATATTTTACTGTAGGTAGCAGGTGTTTTTCTTGGAATGCTGTGTTCTTTTTCCTCCATGTATAACACCCCTTGTTATGGCCAAATAACTAAATTTTAGTTTCATCAGTCCACAGCACCTTATTCCAAAATGATGCTGGCTTGTCCAAATGTGCTTTAGCCCACCTCAAGCGGCACTTTTTGTGCTGTGGGTGGAGAAAAGGCTTCCTCTGCATCACTCTCACATACAGCATCTCAATGGTTGAACCATGCACAGTGACTCCATCTGCAGCAAGATGATGTTGTAGGTCTTTGGTGCTGATCTGTGGGTTGACTCTGACTGTTCTCACCATTCGTCGCTTCTGTCTATCCGAGATTTTTCTTGGTCTGCCACTTCGAGCCTTAACTTGAACTGAGCTTGTGGTCTTCCATTTCCTCAATATGTTCCTAACTGTGGAAACAGACAGCTTAAATCTCTGAGACAGCTTTCTGTATCCTTCCCCTAAACCATGATGGTGAACAATCTTTGTCTTCAGGTCATTTGAGAGTTGTTATGAGACCCTCATGTTGCTACTTTTCAGAGAAAATTAAAAGAGGAAGGAAACTTACAATTGACCCCCTTAAATACTCTTTCTCATAATTGGATTCACCTGTGTATGTAGGTCAGGGGTCAATGAGCTTACCAAGCCAATTTGAGTTCCAATAATTATTTCTAAAGGTTTTGGAATCAATAAAATGACAACAGTGCCCAAATTTATGCACCTGCCTAATTTTGTTTAAACAATTATAGCACACTTTCTGTAAATCCAATAAACTTAATTTCACTTCTCAAATATCACTGTGTGTGTCTCCTATATGATATATTTAACTGACATTTTGTATCGTAACAACCAACGATTTATACAGGAAAAACATGACGATTAACAAGGTTGCCCAAACTTTCGCATCCCACTGTATGTGAGCTCATGTATAAGTGCGGCCATGTATGTGGTGACTGTGTATTAAAGTGTCCACATATGTGGTGAGCACTTTTATGAGTGCATCCATGTATGTGTTGAGTGTTTATGAGTGCATCTATGTATGTGGTGAACACATCTATCAGTGCATCCATGTAAGTGGTGAGTGTGTGTATGAGTGCATCTATGTATGTGGTAAATGTATTCATAAGTGCGTCTATGTACAGTCATGTGAAAAAATTAGGACACCCTTTGAAAGCATGTGGTTTTTTGTAACATTTTTAATAAAAGGTTATTTCATCTCCGTTTCAACAATACAGAGAGATTAAAGTAATCCAACTAAACAAAGAAAACTGAAGAAAAGTCTTTTCAAGATCTTCTGTAAATGTCATTCTACAAAAATGCCTATTCTAACTGAGGAAAAAGATAGGACACCCTCACATGTATTCCCTCTTAAATTGGCTCAGATCTCACACAGGTATATCACACCAGGTGCACATAATTAGTAGATCGTTACTCTGCATGTTGAATGAGGCTTGCCCTATTTAAACCTCAGACATTTAGTTTGGTGTGCTCCTGACTGTTGAAGTGAGAGTGAGCACCATGGTGAGAGCAAAAGAGCTGTCAGAGGACTTCAGAAAAAAGATTGTAGCAGCCTATGAGTCTGGGAAGGGATTTAAAAAGATCTCAAAAGATTTTGAAATCAGCCATTCCACTGTCCGGAAGATAGTCTACAAGTGGAGGGCTTTCAAAACAACTGCCAACATGCCCAGGACTGGTCGCCCCAGCAAGTTCACCCCAAGAGCAGACCGCAAGATGCTAAAAGAGGTCTCCAAAAACCCTAAAGTGTCATCTCGAGAACTACAGCAGGCTCTGGCTACTGTTGATGTAGAAGTACATGCCTCTACAATCAGAAAGAGACTGTACAAGTTTAACTTGCATGGGAGGTGTGCAAGGAGGAAACCTTTGCTTTCCAAGAGAAACATCGAGGCCAGACTGACATTTGCCAGAGATAAAGTTGACAAAGACCAGGACTTCTGGAATAATGTTCTTTGGACAGATGAGTCCAAAATTGAATTATTTGGACACAGCAGCAGAGGACATGTTTGGCGTAAACCAAACACAGCATTCCAAGAAAAGAACCTCATACCAACTGTGAAGCATGGAGATGGAAGTGTCATGGTTTGGGGCTGCTTTGCTGCAGCAGGACCTGGTCAGCTCACCATCATAGAATCCACGATGAATTCTACTGTGTATCAGAAGGTGCTTGAAGAACATGTGAGACCATCAGTTAGAAAATTAAAGCTGAAGCGGAACTGGACCATGCAACATGACAATGACCCAAAACATACTAGTAAATCAACCAAAGATTGGCTGAAAAAGAAGAAATGGACAGTCCTGGAATGGCCAAGTCAAAGTCCAGATTTGAATCCCATTGAGATGCTGTGGGGTGACTTGAAAAGGGCTGTACGTGCAAGAAACCCCTCAAACATCTCACAGCTGAAAAAGTTCTGCATTGAGGAGTGGGGTAAAATTTCCTCAGACCGATGTCGAAGACTGGTAGATGGCTACAAGAACCATCTCACTGCAGTTATTTCAGCCAAAGGAGGTAACACTCGCTATTAGGGGCAAGGGTGTCCTATCTTTTTCCTCAGTTAGAATAGGCATTTTTGTAGAATGACATTTACAGAAGATCTTGAAAAGACTTTTCTTCAGTTTTCTTTGTTTAGTCGGATTACTTTAATCTCTCTGTATTGTTGAAACGGAGATGAAATAACCTTTTATTAAAAATGTTACAAAAAACCACATGCTTTCAAAGGGTGTCCTAATTTTTTCACATGACTGTATGTGTATGAGTGCGTCCATGTAAGTGGTGAACGCATATATCAGTGCATCCATGTAAGTGGTGAGCTGATGTATGAGTGAGTCCACGTAAGTGGTGAGCGCATGTATGAGTGTGTCCATGTAAGTAGTAAGTGTGTGTATGAGTGCATCTATGTATGTGGTGAGTGTGTGTATGAGTGTGTCCATGTACAGTACAGACCAAAAGTTTGGACACACCTTCTCATTCAAAGAGTTTTCTATATTTTCATGACTATGAAAATTGTAGATTCACACTGAAGGCATCAAAACTATGAATTAACACATGTGGAATTATATACATAACAAAAAAGTGTGAAACAACTGAAAATATGTCATATTCTAGGTTCTTCAAAGTAGCCACCTTTTGCTTTGATTACTGCTTTGCACACTCTTGGCATTTTCTTGATGAACTTCAAGAGGTAGTCACCTGAAATAGTCTTCCAACAGTCTTGAAGGAGTTCCCAGAGATGCTTAGCACTTGTTGGCCCTTTTTCCTTCACTCTCCTTCATGGTCAAATAGCCCTTACACAGCCTGGAGGTGTGTTTGGGGTCATTGTCCTGTTGAAAAATAAATGATGGTCCAACTAAACGCAAACCGGATGGAATAGCATGCTGCTGCAAGATGCTGTGGTAGCCATGCTGGTTCAGTATGCCTTCAATTTTGAATAAATCCCCAACAGTGTCACCAGCAAAGCACCCCCACACCATCACACCTCTTCATCCATGCTTCACGGTGGGAACCAGGCATGTAGAGTCCATCCGTTCACCTTTTCTGCGTTGCACAAAGACACAGTGGTTGGAACCAAAGATCTCAAATTTGGACTCATCAGACCAAAGCACAGATTTCCACTGATCTAATGTCCATTCCTTGTGTTCTTTAGCCCAAACAAGTCTCTTCTGCTTGTTGCCTGTCCTTAGCAGTGGTTTCCTAGCAGATATTCTACCATGAAGGCCTGATTCACACAGTCTCCTCTTAACAGTTGTTCTAGAGATGTGTCTGCTGCTAGAACTCTGTGTGGCATTGACCTGGTCTCTATTCTGAGCTGCTGTTAACCTGCGATTTCTGAGGCTGGTGACTTGGATGAACTTATCCTCCGCAGCAGAGGTGACTCTTGGTCTTCCTTTCCTGGGGCGGTCCGCATGTGAGCCAGTTTCTTTGTAGCGCTTGATGGGTTTTGTGACTGCACTTGGGGACACTTTCAAAGTTTTCCCAATTTTTCTTGACATAATACAAATTCTAACAGTCTAAGAGTATTAGCTGTGTATCCACCTGACTTCTCCACAACACAACTGATGGTCCCAACCCCATTTATAAGGCAAGAAAACAAACACTTATTAAACCTAACAGGGCACACCTATGAAGTGAAAATCATTTCAGGTGACTACCTCTTGAAGCTCATCAAGAGAATGCCAAGAGTGTGCAAAGCAGTAATCAAAGCAAAAGGTGGCTACTTTGAAGAACATAGAATATGACATATTTTCAGTTGTTTCACACGTTTTTGTTATGTATATAATTCCACATGTGTTAATTCATAGTTTTGATGCCTTCAGTGTGAATCTACAATTTTCATAGTCATGAAAATAAAGAAAACTCTTTGAATAAGAAGGTGTGTCCAAACTTTTAGTCTGTACTGTAAGTGGTTGAGTGCATGTATGAGTGTGTCTATGTATGTGTTGAGTGTGTGTATAAGTGTGTCCATGTAAGTGGTGAGCACATGTATGGGTGCGTCCATGTAAGTAGTGAGTGTGTGTATGAGTGCATCTATGTATGTGGTGAGTGTGTGTATAAGTGTGTCCATGTAAGTGGTTGAGTGCATGTTGAGTGCACGTATGAGTGTATCAGATATGCAATTTTTGTCAAGCAAAACATTTTGAAGGAGAAAGACCATCTGATCAAAAATTTACACAGTGTTGCTCAAAAAGAATAGTAAATCTTCAACCAATTCGAACAAATCCATTTATACAGCAGCTCATGATGGGCCAGCATCATTACAGCAAAAATTTCATGCAAAATATAAAGTCAATAAATAGTGCACTAGCATTTGCATCTATGGGAGCTTACATTAGTCCGCCTTCTGGCTATGGGCCATACTGTTTCCAAATCCATGGTTCGATTTGTCACAGAGCAGAAACACTGCATCCTCAACAGGGTGAAAACAGACAGTTTGCACAATTATACATTTTAGATCCCTCTGAAGCTGCAGAACAAAGAATGCAAATTTCTGCCAACTCAGGACTAAATACAGAGCTTATACAAACATTAAGTACATTTATGGCACAATTCAATCCTTTTGCCGAGGCCTGAAAAATGTTGCACCAAGTTGAAAAAGAATATGAACAGAATGCCACCAAAAATGACAATGTTTTTAAGGAAGTGTCCATGACAATAGTACAAGATCGCAAAAAGGACCAAAGGCGCTATGACGCACCAAAATCTAATGAGGTTGCTTTTATTTGTCAAAATGATGATGGAGAACCACCACTTGAAAGAGATCTTTTTATACACTGCAAATCAAGTGAAGATTATACAAATAAAAATAAAAACACAAAGTGTTTTAATTTGGAACCCATGGTTTATCCATTGTTATTCCCCTATGGGGATCAAAGCTGGGGAATTGACATTCCATTGCAAAACAGACCACAAGCTTTATTAAATTTAGCAAACCAGTCACACCATCCTAGAGTTAGAGTCAATCAAATGCAATACTACGATTACCGTCTTTCCATTAGAGAGGATTTTAATCCCTTTTTAAATGCAGGCCGCCTTGCACAGCAATATATAGTTGATGCATATGTAAAAACAGAAGCCAACAGATTCAATTATATACATCAAAATCAGCCTAAATTGCGTGCTGAAAAATACTCTATTAATGGATCATTTGTTTAATGAAGCCAATGAAGCAGGCCTGAGTCCTGGAAAAATGTTAATTTTGCCTTCTTCATTTGCAGGGAGCCCCAGAAACATGCAACAAAATTATGCTATGGCAATTGTCAGAAAATATGGAAAACCAGATCTTTTTATACAATTACATGCAATCCCAAATGGGAAGAGATTGTAGATAACCTACAACATGGACAACCACATTTAGTTGCAAGAGTATTTCACCTAAAACTCAAAGCTCTAATTGATGACATCAGTAACAAAACATATTTTTGGAGTCCCAAAAGCAATGGTCTACATGATAGAATTTCAAAAGAGAGGTTAACCACATGCTCACATACTTCTCATTCTTAAAGAAAGCTGAAATCCCTAACATAGAAATCACTCCTCGCTTACATGCAATTGTAACAAAGCATATGATTCATGGACCATGCGGAGCACTCAATCCTAATTCTCCATGTAAGACAAATGACAAATGCTGTAAGGATTTTCCGAAGGAATTCCAACAAAAAACTATTGCTAATAGCAATGGCTATCCAAAGTACAAGAGAAGAAATACAGGCCAAACAATAATTATTAACGGAAAGAATATTGATAATTCTTGGGTTGTACCATATAATCCTTACTTAGCATTGAAGTACAATTGCCACATTAATGTGGAAGTTTGTGCATCAGTGAAAAGTGTCAAATACCTTTTTAAATATGTGTACAAAGGTCATGATTGTGCAAATATTGTCATTCAAGAACAAGGTACTTTGAATCATGATGATATAAACACCTTTATTAATTCTAGGTATGTCAGTGCTCCAGAAGCAGCATGGCATTTGCATGGGTTTGAAATGAATTATCAATCCCGTACCATCCATAGATTAGTAGAGCATCTGCCTGAAGAACAATCAGGTTTTTTTCAACCCAAATGACGTTACCACAGCGGTACAGAGAGCTTTAAACCGTGATACTCAATTGACAGCTTGGTTCAAATTGAATCAACAAAAAGAGGAAGCAAAGAATATATTATATTCGGACATTCCTTTGCATTATGTGTTTGACTCTCAAAATTGTTGTTGCTTCAAAGTGGTGCAGAAAAAATTATTGGACGAATGTATTCTGTCCGTAATATCAGATGCAGAGCCTTACTGTCTGCGTCTACTATTGCTGCAAGTGGCTGGTGCAGTATCCTTTGAAGATCTGAGGACAGTACATGGTAATGTCTATCCCACTTTCCAAGAGGCTGCAAAAGCAAAAGGACTTATTAATGATGACGATGTGTGGGAGAACACTCTGGAAGATGCTGTCCACTTTACAATGCCCAAACAACTTAGGGAATTATTTGCATATGTCTGCGTTTTTGCATCATTACAAAATATGAATGCACTTTTTCTAAAATGTGAGAAATATCTCATTGAAGATTTAGTTCACAAATAGAGTTAAGCGAACACTTGGATGTTCGGGTTCGAGAAGTTCGGCCGATCCGAACTTCGTCCCGAACCCGAACCCCATTGAAGTCAATGGGGACCCAAACTTTTCGGCACTAAAAAGGCTGTAAAACAGCCCAGGAAAGAGCTAGAGGGCTGCAAAAGGCAGCAACATGTAGGTAAATCCCCTGCAAACAAATGTGGATAGGAAAATGAATTAAAATAAAAATAAAATAAATAAAAATTTACCAATATCAATTAGAGAGAGGTCCCATAGCAGAGAATCTGGCTTCACGTCACCCACCACTGTAACAGTCCATTGTCAGATATTTAGTCCCAGGCACCCAGGCAGAGGAGAGAGGTCCCGTAAGAGAGAATCTGGCTTCATGTCAGCAGAGAATCAGTCTGCATGTCATAGCAGAGAATCAGGCTTCACGTCAGCCACCACTGTAACAGTCCATTGTCATATATTTAGGCCCAGGCACCCAGGCAGAGGAGAGAGGTCCCTTAACAGAGAATCTGGCTTCATGTCAGCAGAGAATCAGTCTGCATGTCATAGCAGAGAATCAGTCTTCACGTCAGCCACCACTGTAACAGTCCATTGTCATATATTTAGGCCCAGGCACCCAGGTAGAGGAGAGAGGTCCCGTAACAGAGAATCTGGCTTCATGTCAGCAGAGAATCAGTCTGCATCTCATAGCAGAGAATCAGGCTTCACGTCAGCCACCACTGTAACAGTACATTGTCATATATTTAGGCCCCGGCACCCAGGCAGAGGAGAGAGGTCCCGTAAGAGAGAATCTGCCTTCATGTCAGTAGAGAATCAGTCTGCATGTCATAGCAGAGAATAAGGCTTCACGTCAGCCACCACTGTAACAGTCCATTGTCATATATTTAGGCCCAGGCACCCAGGCAGAGGAGAGAGGTCCCTTAACAGAGAATCTGGCTTCATGTCAGCAGAGAATCAGTCTGCATGTCATAGCAGAGAATCAGGCTGCACGTCAGCCACCACTGTAACAGTCCATTGTCATATATTTAGGCCCAGGCACCCAGGTAGAGGAGAGAGGTCCCGTAACAGAGAATCTGGCTTCATGTCAGCACAGAATCAGTCTGCATCTCATAGCAGAGAATCAGGCTTCACGTCAGCCACCACTGTAACAGTCCATTGTCATATATTTAGGCCCAGGCATCCAGGCAGAGGAGAGAGGTCCCGTAACAGAGAATCTGGCTTCATGTCAGCAGAGAATCAGTCTGCATGTCATAGCAGAGAATCAGGCTTCACGTCAGCCACCACTGTAACAGTCCATTGTCATATATTTAGGCCCAGGTAGAGGAGAGAGGTCCCGTAACAGAGAATCTGGCTTCATGTCAGCAGAGAATCAGTCTGCATCTCATAGCAGAGAATCAGGCTTCACGTCAGCCACCACTGTAACAGTCCATTGTCATATATTTAGGCCCAGGCACCCAGGCAGAGGAGAGAGGTCCCGTAACAGAGAATCTGGCTTCATGTCAGCAGAGAATCAGTCTGCATGTCATAGCAGAGAATCAGGCTTCACGTCAGCCACCACTGTAACAGTCCATTGTCATATATTTAGGCCCATGCACCCAGGTAGAGGAGAGAGGTCCCGTAACAGAGAATCTGGCTTCATGTCAGCAGAGAATCAGTCTGCATGTCATAGCAGAGAATCATCCAACATTGGAACAGTCCATTGTCATATATTTAGGCCCCAGCACCCAGACAGAGGAAATGTTCATTCAACTTTGGGTTGCCCCGCAATATAATGGTAAAATGAAAATAAAAAGAGGATTGAATGAGAAAGTGCCCTGGAGTACAATAATATATGGTTAAGGGGAGGTAGTTAATGTCTAATCTGCACAAGGGATGGACAAGTCCTGTGGGATCCATGCCTGGTTCATTTTTATGAACGTCAGCTTGTTCACATTGGCTGTAGACAGGCGGCTGCGTTTGTCTGTAATGACACCTCCTGCCGTGCTGAATACACGTTCAGACAAAACGCTGGCCGCCGGGCAGGCCAGCACCACCAAGGCATAAAAGGCTAGCTCTGGCCACGTGGACAATTTAGAGACCCAGAAGTTGAATGGGGCCGAACCATCAGTCAGTACGTGGAGGGGTGTGCACACGTACTGTTCCACCATGTTAGTGAAATGTTGCCTCCTGCTAACACGTTGCTGCGTATCAGGTGGTGGTGCAGTTAGCTGTGGCGTGTTGACAAAACTTTTCCACATCTCTGCCATGCTAACCCTGCCCTCAGAGGAGCTGGCCGTGACACAGCTGCCTTGGTGACCTCTTGCTCCTCCTCTGCCTTGCCCTTGGGCTTCCACTTGTTCCCCTGTGACATTTGGGAATGCTGTCAGTAGCGCGTCTACCAACATGCGCTTGTACTCGCGCATCTTCCTATCACGCTCCAGTGCAGGAATTAAGGTGGGCACATTGTCTTTGTAGCGTGGATCCAGCAGGGTGGCAACCCAGTAGTCCGCACACGTTAAAATGTGGGCAACTCTGCTGTCGTTGCGCAGGCACTGCAGCATGTAGTCGCTCATGTGTGCCAGGCTGCCCAGAGGTAAGGACAAGCTGTCCTCTGTGGGAGGCGTATCGTCATCTTCCTGCCTTTCCCTCCAGCCACGCACCAGTGATGGGCCCGAGCTGCGTTGGGTGCCACCCCGCTGTGACCATGCTTCATCCTCATCCTCCTCCACCTCCTCATCATCCTCGTCCTCCAGTAGTGGGCCATGGCTGGCCACATTTGTACCTGGCCTCTGCTGTTGCAAAAACCTCCCTCTGAGTCACTTCGAAGAGACTGGCCTGAAAGTGCTAAAAATGACTCCTCTTCCTCCTCCTCCTCCTCCTCCTGGGCCACCTCCTCTTCCATCATCGCCCTAAGTGTTTTCTCAAGGAGACATAGAAGTGGTATTGTAACGCTGATAACGGCGTCATCGCCACTGGCCATGTTGGTGGAGTACTCGAAACAGCGCAACAGGGCACACAGGTCTCGCATGGAGGCCCAGTCATTGGTGGTGAAGTGGTGCTGTTCCGCAGTGCGACTGACCCATGCGTGCTGCAGCTGAAACTCCACTATGGCCTGCTGCTGCTCGCACAGTCTGTCCAGCATGTGCAAGGTGGAGTTCCACCTGGTGGGCACATCGCATATGAGGCGGAGAGCGGGAAGGCCGAAGTTACGCTGTAGCGCAGACAGGCGAGCAGCAGCAGGATGTGAACGCCGAAAGCGCGAACAGACGGCCCGCACTTTATGCAGCAGCTCTGACATGTCGGGGTAGTTGTGAATGAACTTCTGCACCACCAAATTCAGCACATGCGCCAAGCAAGGGATGTGCATCAAACCGGCTAGTCCCAGAGCTGCAACGAGATTTCGCCCATTATCGCACACCACCAGGCCGGGCTTGGAGCTCACCGGCAGCAACCACTCGTCGGTCTGTTGTTCTATACCCCGCCACAACTCCTGTGCGGTGTGGGGCCTGTCCCCCAAACATATGAGTTTCAGAATGGCCTGCTGACATTTACCCCGGGCTGTGCTGAAGTTGGTGGTGAAGGTGTGTGGCCGACTGGATGAGCAGGTGGAAGAAGAGGAGGAGGAAGCTGAGTAGGAGGAGGTGGCAACAGGAGGCAAAGAATGTTGCCCTGCGATCCTTGGCGGCGGAAGGACGTGCGCCAAACAGCTCTCCGCCTGGGGCCCAGCTGCCACTACATTTACCCAGTGTGCAGTTAGGGAGATATAGCGTCCCTGGCCGTGCTTACTGGTCCACGTATCTGTGGTTAGGTGGACCTTGCCACAGATGGCGTTGCGCAGTGCACACTTGATTTTATCGGATGCTTGGTTGTGCAGGGAAGAAGTAGTGCCGGCTGGGAACAACATACTGTGGGACAGCAAGCGACATGAGCTGTTTGAAGCTGTCTGTGTCCACCAGCCTAAATGACAGCATTTCATAGGCCAGTAGTTTAGAAATGCTGGCATTCAGGGCCAGGGATCGAGGATGGCTAGGTGGGAATTTACGCTTTCTCTCAAATGTTTGTGAGATGGAGAGCTGAACGCTGCCGTGTGACATGGTTGAGATGCTTGGTGACGGAGGTGGTGGGGTTGGTGGTACATCCCCTGTTTGCTGGGCGGCAGGTGCCAACATTCCTCCAGAGGCGGAGGAAGAGGCCGAGGCGGCAGCAGCAGAAGAGGCCGAGGCGGCAGCAGCAGAAGAGGTAGCAGGGGGAGCCTGAGTGACTTCCTTGTTTTTAAGGTGTTTACTTCACTGCAGTTCATGCTTTGCATGCAGGTGCCTGGTCATGCAGGTTGTGCTAAGGTTCAGAACGCTTCAGGCTCTGATGGCACAGCGTGCAAACCACTCGGGTCTTGTCGTCAGCACATTGTTTGAAGAAGTGCCATGCCAGGGAACTCCTTGAAGCTGCCTGGGGTGCTCGGTCCCAGATGGCGGCGGTCAGTAGCAGGCGGAGTCTCTTGGCGGCGGGTGTTCTGCTTTTGCCCACTGCTCCCTCTTTTGCTACGCTGTTGGCTCGGTCTCACCACTGCCTCTTCCTCCTAACTGTGAAAGTCAGTGGCACGACCTTCATTCCATGTGGGGTCTAGGACCTCATCTTCCCCTGCATCGTCTTCCACCCAGTCTTGATCCCTGACCTCCTGTTCAGTCTGCACACTATCTCCATTACTGGAATATATCTCCATGACTGGAATATATTGGCAAAAGTTTCAGCTTTTAATACCTTCATTCATGTCTTGCCAGCATAGTCAGTGTTATATCTGTTTGGTGCATTCTCTCTCTGTGTTTCATATGATTGCTACATTCTGTGTAGTTTGCTCTTGTGGTGCATGTGGACCGCGGCAATATCCTCCATTGTATGCATATTTTGCTGGGGTTAGGTGATTACTGCGGTCCACATGCGGTCGGGCTGCTCCCCCAATAAAAGACACGCCACAGTGTCAGGGGTTTAACAGCTCCTCCAGAATTGCCACTATATATTTTTTTCTTTTTTGGTTTCTGCCTTATTAGATTTGAGTGCGTTTGCCTGTACTTGGCATTCTAACACTCTTTTGCACCTGGTAACCTCCATCACATGGTCTGGTGTGGGTGTGGCTCGCGGCCTGGCTTCATTCACATCGTACTACCGCAGTATTCATGCTGGGCGTTTATGGGAAGCTTGGCTGCGAGCTGAATTATATCACCCCCAGACCATGTTCACACCACAGTTAGAGCAGCGGTTAGGACCCCTTGCCATGCTGAGAACCGTGACGTGGTGCATGATGGGCTCCAATATCTCCATGACTGGAATATATTGGCAAAAGTCTCAGCTTTTCATACCTTCATTCATGTCTTGCCAGCATAGTCAAGTGTTATATCTGTTTGGTGCATTCTCTCTCTGTGTTTCATATGATTGCTACATTCTGTGTAGTTTGCTCTTGTGGTGCATGTGGACCGCGCCGATATCCTCCATTGTATGCATATTTTGCTGGGGTTAGTCGATTACTGCGGTCCACATGCGGTCGGGCTGCTCCCCCAATAAAAGACACGCCACAGTGTCAGGGGTTTGGCAGCTCCTCCAGAATTGCCACTATATATTTTTTTGTTTTCTGGTTTCTGCCTTGTTAGATTTGAGTGCGTTTGCCTTTACCTGGCATTCTAACACTCTTTTGCACCTGGTAACCTCCATCACATGGTCTGGTGTGGGTGTGGCTCGCGGCCTGGCTTCATTCACATCGTACTTCCGCAGTATTCATGCTGGGCGCTTGTGGGAAGCTTGGCTGCGAGCTGAATTATATCACCCCCAGACCGTGTTCACACCACAAATTTAGAGCAGCGGTTAGGACCCCTTGCCATGCTGAGAACTGTGACGTGGTGCATGATGGGCTCCGATATCTCCATGACTGGAATATATTGGCAAAAGTCTCAGCTTTTCATACCTTCATTCATGTCTTGCCAGCATAGTCAGTGTAATATCTGTTTGGTGCATTCTCTCTCTGTGTTTCATATGATTGCTACATTCTGTGTAGTTTGCTCTTGTGGTGCATATGGACCGCGCCGATATCCTCCATTGTATGCATATTTTGCTGGGGTTAGTCGATTACTGCGGTCCACATGCGGTCGGGCTGCTCCCCCAATAAAAGACACGCCACAGTGTCAGGAATTTGGCAGCTCCTCCAGAATTGCCACTATATATTTTTTTGTTTTCTGGTTTCTGCCTTGTTAGATTTGAGTGCGTTTGCCTTTACCTGGCATTCTAACACTCTTTTGCACCTGGTAACCTCCATCACATGGTCTGGTGTGGGTGTGGCCCGCGGCCTGGCTTCATTCACATCGTACTACCGCAGTATTCATGCTGGGCGTTTGTGGGAAGCTTGGCTGCGAGCTGAATTATATCACCCCCAGACCGTGTTCACACCACAGTTAGAGCAGCGGTTAGGACCCCTTGCCATGCTGAGAACCGCGACGTGGTGCATGATGGGCTCCAATATCTCCATGACTGGAATGTATTGGCAAAAGTCTCAGCTTTTAATACCTTCATTCATGTCTTGCCAGCATAGTCAGTGTTATATCTGTTTGGTGCATTCTCTCTCTGTGTTTCATTCAGTCTGCACACTGCAGAAAGACGCAGCAGTTGGCACCTGTGTTTCGTCATCATCAGAGACATGCTGAGGTGGTATTCCCATGTCCTCATCATCAGGAAACATAAGTGGTTGTGCGTCAGTGCATTCTATGTCTTCCACCGCTGGGGAAGGGCTAGGTGGATGCCCTTGGGAAACCCTGCCAGCGGAGTCTTCAAACAGCATAAAAGACTGCTGCATAACTTGCGGCTCAGACAGTTTCCCTGGTATGCATGGGGGGTGATGTGACAGACTGATGGGCTTGGTTTTCAGGCGCCATCTGTGCGCTTTCTGCAGAAGACTGGGTGGGAGATAATGTGAACGTGCTTGATCCACTGTCGGCCACCCAATTGACTAATGCCTGTACCTGCTCAGGCCTTACCATCCTTAGAACAGCATTGGGCCCCACCAAATATCGCTGTAAATTATGGCGGCTACTGGGACCTGAGGTAGTTGGTACACTAGGACGTGTGGCTGTGGCAGAACGGCCACGTCCTCTCCCAGCACCAGAGGGTCCACTAACACCACCACGACCATGTCCGCGTCCTTTCCTAGATGTTTTCCTCATTGTTATCGTTCACCACAACAACAAAAATATTACTTGGCCCAATGTATTGAATTAGAATTCAGGCCTTTTTTTAAAGACACCTAACACTATCTGGCTATCTATTTAGGTACCGTATTACACTAATACAGGCACAGCAGTAACCACAGATTTAGCTGACTATAAATTTGAGGCCTATTATTTAGGCGCTGGGTGACAGGTATACGTTTACAGACAGAATTAGACTGGGATATGCACAGTAGCGTGTGTGTGAAGTTATTGAGAATGACCCTATCTGCACCTTGAATCTTATATACCCTTTTAGGGATAGATTTAAAGGAGGTCTGATACAGCAGAAACCACTAATTTAGAGAATTGCTAAATTGGGAATTGTATTTCAACCCAGAACAAAAACTGTGCTTTGACGGACACTAAATAACTTGCCCAGCCACAGCAAAAACCACAGATTTAGCTGACTACAAATTTGAGGCCTACTATTTAGGCGCTGGGTGACAGGTATACATTTACAGACAGAATTAGACTGGGATATGCACAGTAGCGTGTGTGTGAAGTTATTGAGAATGACCCTATCAGGACCTTGAATCTAATATTCCCTTTTAGGGATAAATTTAAAGTAGGCCTGATACAGCAGAAACCACTGATTTAGAGAATTGATAAATTGTGAATTGTATTTCAACCCAGAACAAAAACTGTGCTTTGACGGACACTAAATAACTTGACCAGCTACAGCAATAACGACAGATTTGGATGACTATAAATTTGAGGCCTATTATTTAGGCGCTGGGTGACAGGTATACGTTTACAGACAGAATTAGACTGGTATATGCACAGTAGCGTGTGTGTGAAGTTATTGAGAATGACCCTATGTGCACCTTGAATCTAAATATTCCCTTTTAGGGATAAATTTAAAGTAGGCCTGATACAGCAGAAACCACTAATTTAGAGAATTGCTATATTGGGAATTATATTTCAACCCAGAACAAAAACTGTGCTTTGACGGACACTAAATAACTCGCCCAGCCACAGCAATAACCACAGATTTAGCAGACTACAAATTTGAGGCCTATTATTTAGGCGCTGGGTGACAGGTATACGTTTACGGACAGAATTAGACTGGGATATGGCCAAAAAATAACCACACTATTGATGGTTAAATGCACTTGGTGTGACAGCTTGACCCTGATGTAGGATTTAGCCAAAAAACAACCACACTACTGAGGGTTAAATGCACTTGTTGGCAGCTTGTGCTGGCGCACCACAAGACACAAAATGGCCGCCGATCACCCCAGAAAAAAGTGACTGAAAAACGCTCTGGGCAGCCTAAAAAGTGATCAATTCAATAGCAGCAGCAGTTCAATCATCCACAGCTGCAGATCGATCTCTGAATGAAGTCTTTTGGAGGAGTTAATCATCTCGCCCTAACATTGCAGCTGCAACCTCTCCCTATACTGATCAGAGCAGAGTGACGGGCGGCGCTATGTGACTCCAGCTTAACCACCTCCGGACCGCCTAACGCAGATGTGCGGTCCGGAGGTGGCAGCGCTGCGCACAGTCACGCATATACGCGTCATCTCGCGTCTCGCGCATGCGCAGTTCGCGCCGGCATTTCGCACAGCAGTATTTCGTCAGCAACCTGCCAGCCAATGATCGTGGCTGGCAGGTTGCTGATTTTTAAAAAATCCAATCAAAGTGCCAGATATCAGATCATATTAGTAAATATGATCTGATATATGGCTGCCTGCTCCTCTGCTGGTTCTTTTCGTCGGTTGGATCCAGCAGAGGAGCAGGCTTCACAGTGAGTACACCAAACACTACACTTTAGCCCCTGATCACCGCCCTGAACCCCAATTAACCCTTTGATCACCCCTTTGATCACCCCTATCAATCAGAAGTGAAAAGAAAAAAGTGATCAGTGCAAACTGTCACTTTTTTTTTTCACTGTTATTGACCGTTAGGTTTTAGGTATAGTTTAGGTCCCTTGGTTAGGTAGTTAGCGATCAGTTAGCGCCCAGCCCACCGCACCGCAGTCCGTTATTCGCTGATTAGCGTATCGCTAATCAGCATTTGTACTTTTATAGTATCTGGAAGTGATCAAAACTGATCACGGTCAGATCTATAATAGTACTAGTGTCACTTTAGTTCGCCCTCCACCCAAAACGCAGTGTTTGCCCGATCAGGCCTGATCGGTCGCCCACACGTGCGTTCGCCCACACCCGCCCCACCGCAGTGACAAAAAAAAATTTTTTTTTGATCACTGCACATTCACTTTACACGCACTGCGGCGATAAAAAAATCAGTTTTGATATTTTTTATCAACCGCAGCGGCCTCCGGTACTTCGCTAGCCTCCCCTTTGTAAGACAGGCTTGCTTTTTTTTTCTTGGGTAGTCTCAGGGAATACCCCTAAATTTAGTTGCCCACATGTCTAACAGGGGGTATTCTTCTGAAGAGGCCTACAGGCTTCTGACCCAGTCGGATGAGGAGTGGGAACCCTCATCTGATGAATCCAGCGGGTCAGAATACGAACCTGTAGAAAGCAGTGGCTCTCTGACCCAAAGTTCGGACGAGGAGGCTGAGGTCCCTGATACCACCAGGCGTACCCGGCCCCGTGTCGCTAGACCGCAGGTTGCGCAGGATCCGCTTCAAGAGCAGCAGAGTGGGGCTGGTGCTGTCGGATTACGTGGTGAGGCATACACCAGCAGCCCAGCCCTCCCTGGACCTAGTACCAGCACTGCCGTACAACCTGGTGAAGTAGCGAGCACCAGAAGGGCAGTTGAAGCTGGTACGGTGGCACGTGCAGTAGTGACCCCGTCGCAGCCACCGCAAAGACGTGCCCGTAGAGCCCCTAGAATCCCAGAGGTGCTGGCAAACCCTGATTGGCAGTCCCCAACTTCAGCCGCACCTGTAGTTTTCCCTTTCACTGCCCAGTCTGGAGTTCGGGTTGAGACAGCTCAGATCGGTTCGGCCCTGGGATTTTTTGAGCTGTTCTTGACTGCGGAGCTTTTAGACATAGTTGTGGCCGAAACAAACAGGTATGCCACACAATTTATCACCGCTAACCCGGGAAGCTTTTATGCCCAGCCTTTCCGGTGGAAACCAGTCCAAGTTTCCGAACTTAAAACTTTTCTGGGCCTCCTCCTCAACATGGGCCTGACAAAAAAGCATGAATTGCGGTCATATTGGTCCACGAACCCGATTCATCACATGCCCATGTTCTCTGCTGCCATGTCCAGGGCACGTTTTGAGGCCATCCTGCGGTTCCTGCACTTTAGTGACAACACCGCCTCCCGTCCCAGGGGCCACCCTGCTTTTGACCGGCTCCACAAAATTCGGCCCCTCATAGACCATTTCAACCAGAAATTTGCAGATATTTATACCCCAGAGCAAAACATCTGCATAGACGAGTCCCTGATACATTTTACCGGGCGCCTTGGCTTCAAACAATACATCCCAAGCAAGCGCGCCCGGTATGGGGTCAAATTGTATAAGCTCTGTGAAAGGGCCACAGGCTATACCCACAAATTTCGTGTCTATGAGGGAAAAGATCAGACCCTGGAGCCGGTCGGTTGCCCTGACTACCTGGGGAGCAGTGGGAAGACAGTTTGGGACTTGGTGTCACCCTTATTCGGCAAGGGGTACCATCTTTATGTGGACAATTTTTACACAAGTGTGGCCCTCTTTAGGCATTTGTTTCTAGAACGGATTGGCGCCTGTGGTACCGCGCGAACTAGTCGCGCGGGCTTCCCCCAACGGCTCGTTACCACCCGTCTTGCAAGGGGGCAGAGGGCCGCACTGTGTAACGAAGAACTGCTCGCGGTGAAATGGAGAGACAAGCGTGACGTTTACATGCTCTCCTCCATTCACGCAGACACGACAATACAAATTGAGCGAGCAACCCGTGTCATTGAAAAGCCCCTCTCAGTCCACGACTATAACCTCCACATGGGAGGGGTGGACTTCAATGACCAGATGTTGTCTCCGTATTTAGTTTCCCGACGCACCAGACGCTGGTATAAGAAGGTGTCTGTATATTTAATTCAATTGGCTCTGTACAATAGTTTTGTTCTCTACAGTAAGGCTGGGAGAACTGGATCCTTCCTCAAATTTCAGGAAGAGATCATCGAGAACCTCCTGTATCCAGGAGGTTCCGTGGCCCCAACCACCAGTGTAGTTAGCCGTCTACACGAGCGACATTTCCCCAATGTCGTTCCTGGTACCTCAACCCAACAGTCACCCCGAAAAAGATGTTGTGTCTGTAGCAGGAGTGGAATAAGGCGTGACACCCGCTATTTCTGTCCTGACTGTCCGGACCACCCTGCCCTATGCTTTGGAGAGTGTTTCCGGAAGTACCACTCACAGGTACACTATTAGCATAGGGATCATCTCACCAGGACAGGCACACAGGGCTATTAGGGCCCATTCACTCACTGCTGCTGCAAACGTCTCCTTTCACATGGGACAAAGTGCATAACGCACTTCGCCACATCTTTGGGCGATTTGCGCTTTGCACATTGACCCATGGGGAAGGAGAGGTTTGTTCTATAAAGGTAAAAAAAAAAAAAAAACACACCAGTAAGCAAACACGTTAATGTTCAGTTAAAAAAGTTAAAGTTTATATGTTCTGTTGCAAAGTTAATAAAATTATTGCGTTGCGGCCTGGTTTTTTCTTTTTTTTTTTTTTTCTTTTTTTACCTTCCAGGTGGACCAACCGATCGACCAGCTGCAGCACCGATGTGCATTCTGACAGAAGCATTGCGCTGCTGTCAGATTACACGCAAGTCGGTGTATGCGGCGCTGCAAGACGGGATTTTCTCCTCTGCAGTGACAGATACGTTTGCCAAGGCATACGAGCTGAGGAGGAGGCGGCGTTCCTATGCTTTGGCAAACACTTTGTATATATATATAGAAAAAAATAATAATAAATCCCGGCAATGATTTATTCATCCACATCGATTGATGTGAATGGAGAAATCTGGTTTGCCAGGGCATACGAGCTAAGTGGGTATGGATGTAGGGTGGAGCTTCTATGTCCTGGCAGACGCCTTTCCCCTACATTTTTTTTTTTGGCAGAGATTTTTTCATCCACATTGATCGATGCGAATGAAGAAATCTGTGCCGTTCATTTTTTTCTTTCAGCCCAGAGGCTGAATGGAAAAAAAAAATCTCATTACCTGTATGCTCAATATAAGGAGAATAGCAGAAACTCCTAATGCTGGCCATACATGTAATGATTGCGGAGACCCTCAAATGCCAGGGCAGTACAAACACCCCACAACTGACCCCATTTTGGAAAGAAGACACCCCAAGGTATTTGCTGAGGGGCATATTGAGTCCATGAAAGATTTAAATTTTTGTCCTAAGTTAGCGGAAAGTGAGACTTTGTGAGAAAAAAAATAAAAAAATCAATTTCCGCTAACTTATGCAAAAAAAAAAAAATTCTATGAACTTGCCAGGCCCCTCATTGGATACCTTGGGGTGTCTTCTTTCCAAAGTGGGGTCACATGTGGGGTATTTATACTGCCCTGGCTTTTTAGGGGCCCTAAAGCATGAGAAGAAGTCTGGGATCCAAATGTCTAAAAATGCCCTCCTAAAAGGAATTTGGGCCCCTTTGCGCATCTAGGCTGCAAAAAAGTGTCACACATCTGGTATCGCCGTACTCAGGAGAAGTTGGGCAATGTGTTTTGGGGTGTCATTTTACATATACCCATGCTGGGTGAGATAAACATCTTGATCAAATGCCAACTTTGTATAAAAAAATTGGAAAAGTTGTCTTTTGCCAGGATATTTCTCTCACCCAGCATGGGTATATGTAAAATGACACCCCAAAACACATTCCCCAACTTCTCCTGAGTACGGCGATACCAGATGTGTGACACTTTTTTGCAGACAAGGTGGGCAAAGGGGCACATATTCCAAAGTGCACCTTTCGGATTTCGCAGGCCATTTTTTACACATTTTGATTGCAAAGTACTTCTCACACATTTGGGCCCCTAAATTGCCAGGGCAGTATAACTACCCCACAAGTGACCCCATTTTGGAAAGAAGACACCCCAAGGTATTCCGTGAGGGGCATGGCGAGTTCCTAGAATTTTTTATTTTTTGTCGCAAGTTAGTGGAATATGAGACTTTGTAAGGAAAAAAGAGAAAAAAAAAATCATCATTTTCCGCTAACTTGTGACAAAAAAAAAAAATTCTAGGAACTCGCAGTGCCCCTCACGGAATACCTTGGGGTGTCTTCTTTCCAAAATGGGGTCACTTGTGGCGTAGTTATACTGCCCTGGCAATTTAGGGGCCCATATGTGTGAGAAGTACCTTGCAATCAAAATGTGTAAAAAATGGCCTGCAAAATCCGAAAGGTGCACTTTGGAATATGTGCCCCTTTGCCCACCTTGGCAGCAAAAAAGTGCGACACATCTGGTATCGCCGTACTCAGGAGAAGTTGGGGAATGTGTTTCGGGGTGTCATTTTACATATACCCATGCTGGGTGAGAAAAATATCTTGGTCAAATGCCAACTTTGTATAAAAAAATGGGAAAAGTTGTCTTTTGCCAAGATATTTCTCTCACCCAGCATGGGTATATGTAAAATGACACCCCAAAACACATTCCCCAACTTCTCCTGAGTACGGCGATACCAGATGTGTGACACTTTTTTGATGCCAAGGTGGGCAAAGGGGCACATATTCCAAAGTGCACCTTTCGGATTTCACCGGTCATTTTTTACAGATTTTGATTGCAAAGTACTTCTCACACATATGGGCCCCTAAATTGCCAGGGCAGTATAACTACGCCACAAGTGACCCCATTTTGGAAAGAAGACACCCCAAGGTATTCCGTGAGGGGCATGGCGAGTTCCTAGAATTTTTTATTTTTTGTCGCAAGTTAGTGGAATATGAGACTTTGTAAGGAAAAAAAGAGAAAAAAAAAATCATCATTTTCCGCTATCTTGTGACAAAAAATAAAAAATTCTAGGAACTCGCCATGCCCCTCACGGAATACCTTGGGGTGTCTTCTTTCCAAAATGGGGTCACTTGTGGCGTAGTTATACTGCCCTGGCCATTTAGGGGCCCAAATGTGTGAGAAGTACCTTGCAATCAAAATGTGTAAAAAATGGCCTGCAAAATCTGAAAGGTGCACTTTGGAATATGTGCCCCTTTGCCCACCTTGGCAGCAAAAAAGTGTGACACATCTGGTATCGCCGTACTCAGGAGAAGTTGGGGAATGTGTTTTGGGGTGTCATTTTACTTATACCCATGCTGGGTGAGAGAAATATCTTGGCAAAAGACAACTTTTCCCATTTTGTTATACAAAGTTGGCATTTGACCAAGATATTTTTCTCACCCAGCATGGGTATATGTAAAATGACACCCCAAAACACATTCCTCAACTTCTCCTGAGTACGGCGATACCAGATGTGTCACACTTTTTTGCTGCCAAGGTGGGCAAAGGGGCACATATTCCAAAGTGCACCTTTTGGATTTCACCGGTCATTTTTTACACATTTTGATTGCAAAGTTCTTCTCACACATTTGGGCCCCTAAATTGCCAGGGCAGTATAACTACCCCACAAGTGACCCCATTTTGGAAAGAAGACACCCCAAGGTATTCTGTGAGGGGCATGGTGAGTTCCTAGAATTTTTTATTTTTTGTCGCAAGTTAGTGGAATATGAGACTTTGTAAGAAAAAAAAAAAATAAAAATCATCATCATTTTCCGCTAACTTGTGACAAAAAATAAAAAGTTCTATGAACTCACTATGCCCATCAGCGAATACCTTAGGGTGTCTACTTTCCGAAATGGGGTCATTTGTGGGGGTTTTCTACTGTTTGGGCATTGTAGAACCTCAGGAATCATGACAGGTGCTCAGAAAGTCAGAGCTGTTTCAAAAAGCGGAAATTCACATTTTTGTACCATAGTTTGTAAATGCTATAACTTTTACCCAAACCATTTTTTTTTTTTTGCCCAAACATTTTTTTTTTATCAAAGACATGTAGAACAATAAATTTGGCGAAAAATTTATGTATGTTTTTTTTTGCAAAATTTTACAGCTGAAAGTGAAAAATGTCATTTTTTTGCAAAAAAATCGTTACATTTTGATTAATAACAAAAAAAGTAAAAATGCCAGCAGCAATGAAATACCACCAAATGAAAGCTCTATTAGGCTACTTTCACACTAGCGTTCGGGTTTCCGTTCGTGAGCTCCGTTTGAAGGAGCTCACGAGCGGACCCGAACGCAGCCGTCCAGCCCTGATGCAGTCTGAATGGAGGCGGATCCGCTCAGACTGCATCAGTCTGGTGGCGTTCAGCCTCCGCTCCGCTCGCCTCTGCACGGACAGGCGGACAGCTGAACGCTGCTTGCAGCGTTCGGGTGTCCGCCTGGCCGTGCGGAGGCGTGCGGATCCGTGCGGATCCGTCCAGACTTCCAATGTAAGTCAATGGGGACGGATCCGTTTGAAGATGCCACAATGTGGCTCAATCTTCAAGCGGATCCGTCCCCCATTGACTTTACATTGAAAGTCTGGACGGATCCGTACTAGGCTATTTTCACACTTAGCTTTTTTTTGCTAAAATAATGCAGACGGATCCGTACTGAACGGAGCCTCCGTCTGCATTATTATGATCGGATCCGTTCAGAACGGATCCGATCGAACGCTAGCCGAACGCTAGTGTGAAAGTAGCCTTAGTGAGAAGAAAAGGAGGTAAAATTTATTTGTATGGTAAGTTGCATGACCGAGCGATAAACGGTGAAAGTAGTGTAGTGCCGAAGTGTAAAAAGTGCTCTGGTCATGAAGGGGGTTTCACCTAGTGGGGCTGAAGTGGTTAAATAGAGGCTGGGTCACATGCTGCACTGGCCAATCACAGCCATGCCAATAGTAGGCATGGCTGTGACGGCCTCTTGGGGCAAGTAGTATGACGCTTGTTGATTGGCTGCTTTGCAGCCAATCAACAATTGCTCTTACAGTGGTTGACAAACTGCTAAAAGAAATAATGGAAAATCAGAAACTCTTTCGAGGAAAAGTTTTATTACTTGGTAGACATTTTCGGCAAACACTTCCAGTGGTTCCTCATGGTGACCGGACAAAAATTGTTGAAGCATATATAAAGCATAATAAACTGTGGCAAAACTTCCAAATACTTATTCTTACAAACAATATCCGTTCAGTTGATACTGAATTCAGCAATTGGTTGATGCAAGTTGGCAATGGTGATACACCACACATTGACGGTTTGCCTGAAGACATAATTGAAATCCCTTCAAAAATTTTATCTACAAGAAATATTGTCAACAACTTTTTTGGAGAAAGAATTTTAGTTGCTGATGTCTCAAAGATAACAAAAAAATCTATTCTTTGCCCAAAGAACTCTGATGTTGATAGCATAAATGAAGAGGTACTAAACATTTTGGAAGGAGATACTGTGACATTCCTTAGCTCAAACTCAATTGATGACTCAACTGAGTAAGATATGCAGAACTATACTATTGAGTTTCTTAATTTAACTCCAACAGGAACGCCGAGGTATAAACTGAACCTTAAAAAGGGAGCAATAATTATGCTCATCAGAAATATAAACACTAAAAGAGGATTGAGCAATGGATTCCGCCTCTTTGTTAAAGACTTGAAAAGAAACCTCATTATTGCTCAAGTAATAACAGGTTCAGCGGAAGAGGACATGGTCTTTATTCCACATATTGATTTAACTCCATCCTCTACTAATTTGCCTTTTACCTTAAGAAGATGACAATTTCCAGTTGCATTAGCCTTTGCCATGACAATGAATAAAGCTCAGGGACAAACCTTAGAAAAAGTTGGCATTTACTTGCCAGAACCAGTATTCTGCCACGGTCAGTTATATGTTGCATTATCTAGAGTTAGAACTTTTTCAGATGTTGTTGTCAAGGTTGTAGATGGTCCTGAACAAGGCAAACTGTTGCCAAATTTTGTGTATAAAGAAATGTTATAGAAAAATTTCAAGAGGTTAAAAAATACCTTTTTCCTGAATATCTGATTCAGGTATTGTATATTGCAGATTGCTACAAACTATACTTACTGTATTGTGATATATACGTTTCTATTTTATTTTTATTATTAATTTACTTTTGACTTCTTTGCAAAACATTTTTAGCAAAAGTAAATAAAACAAGAAATACAATGTGGTTAAATTATTTTACTATTTAATATAGACTGTTTCTACAAATGTTTATACACTACTGTTCTAGCGCCCGTTATTATAACAGGCCCAATGTAATTTTTTTTTTTTATAAAGACCAATTAAAAAAATTATTTGTGTACAATGCAATCATAAAAAAGAAAATTGCCTCCAAAGGTGTACGTAGCCTTTAAAAAAAACTTCCTAATACTAAGAACCACCTTGTTTGTGAATAACACCCTTAGGCTCCATTATCTCGTATAGAGGTGTCCAGTTTGTTTCAAAATTCTGGATGGAGATCAGCAATAGAGTTGAGCGGACACCTGGATGTTCAGGTTCGGCAGGTTCGGCCGAGCTTGAAAAAAATGTTTGGCTTTTGGGCACTAAAATGTCTCTAAAATAGTCCTGGAAAGGGCTAGAGGGCTTCAAAAGGCATCAAAATCTGCTTAAGAGCATGACAACTGTTCTGCAAACAAATGTGGATAGGGAAATGACTTAAAATAACAAAATACTGAAAAAAAATAATAACAATCTGGATCTAGGAGTAGGAGGTTGAGGAGGCGGTGTATGGGTGGATGTAGCGGTGTAGGTTGACGTGGCGGTGTAGGTGGAAGCGGCGGTGAAGGAGGAGAAGGTAGCAAACACTGATTTGTGTTATTATTTATTTTTAAATTGGGGTATCCCCCAAAATATTGGGACATATAACAAAACAAAACAAAGAATAAGTGCACTTGAGTAAAAGAATGGATGGTTGAGGCTGGTATAAATGTCTATTCTGCACAAGGTACGGACAAGTCCTGTGGGATCCGTGCCTGGTTCATTTTAATAAACGTAAGCTTGTCCACATTGGCTGCGGCCTGTGAGAATGCTCTCTGCCGTGCTAAACACACGTTCACACTATACATTGGCTGCAGGGCAGGTCAGCACCTGCAAAGCTGACAAAGATTTTCCACATTTTGGCCATGCTAACCCTGCCTTCTCAGGTGCTGGCGGTGCCCCAGCTGCATTGGCGACCTCTTCCTCCTCCTCTGCCTTCGCCTTGTGCTTCAACTGTGCCCCTGCTGTCAGGTGGGAATGCTATCATCAGCTTGCGCTTGTAGTCGCGCATCTGCCGATCAGTAACAGATGTTTTCACAAAATTTAGTTCCCTGTCAGCAATGCAGAGCAGGGGTTCATTCGCGGCAAAAGGGGGTTTATGTCACCAAGCAATAGAACAGAGGATTTTGAGAGACTTAGGCCCTTGTCACCTAGGCACAGAAGGGGTTTATTCACGGCAAAAGGGGGTTCATGTCACCCAGCAATACAACAGAGGATTTTGAGAGATTTAGGCCCCTGTCACCCAGGCACAGCAGGGGTTTATTCACGGCAAAAGGGGGTTCATGTCCCCCAGCAATACAACAGAGGATTTTGAGAGATTTAGGCCCCTGTCACCCAGGCACAGCAGGGGTCATTCACGGCAAAAGGGGGTTCTTGTCACCCAGCAATACAACAGAGGATTTTGAGAGATTTAGGCCCCTGTCACCCAGGCACAGCAGGGGTTCATTCACGGCAAAAGAGGGTGCTTGTCACCCAGCAATACAACAGAGGATTTTGAGAGATTTAGGCCCCTATCACCCAGGCACAGCAGGGGTTTGTATGCGCCAAAAATGGTAAAATGTCACCTGACAATTGAAAATAATAATTTTTTCCATTTAGGGCACTAAAATTTGCACTTTTTTAAATTAAAATGACTCTAAAGGCTAGAGGGATGTAAAAAGCACTAAAATGTGCTTAAGAGCATGGCAACTGATTTTCAAACAAATGTGGATAGGAAAATAACTTAAAATGAAAAAAAATTACTAATTATTAACCTGCAACTCAGAGAAGGAGGTGGATATGGAGTCGTAGGTTGAGGAGGCGGTGAATGTGGTGTTGTAGGTGGAGGCAGCAATGGAGGAGGAGGCTGTAGCCAACAATGTTTTATTTTTTATTGGGGTAGGTAGCCCCCAAAATATTGGGACAAATAAAATAAAACAAAGAATCATTGCACTTGACTTGAGTACAAGAATGTATGTTTGATGGTGGTATAAATGACTATTCTGCACAAGGTACAGACAAGTCTTGTGGGATCCAAGCCTGGTTCATTTTAATGAACGTGAGCTTGTCCACGTTGGCTGTGGACAGGCGGCTGCGTCTGTCTGTAATGGCGCATCCTGCCGTGCTAAATACACGTTCAGTACACTGGCTGCAGAGCAGGCAAGCACCTCCAAGGCATACAGGGAAAGCTCTGGCCATGTGGACAATTTGGAGACCCAGAAGTTGAATGGGGCAGAACCATCAGTCAGTACCTGTAGTCGTGTGCACAGGTACTGTTCCACCATATTGTGTTGTTCAAATGCTGCCTCCTGCTAACACGCTCCATATCAGCAGTTGGGGCCGGTTGATGCGGTGAGTTGACAAAGCTTTTCCACATGTTGGCCATACTAAACCTGCCTTCTGAGGTGCTGGCTCCGACACAGCTGCGTTGGCGACCTCTTCCTCCTCCCCTGCCTTCGCCTTGTACTTCCACTTGTCCCCCGGCGTCAGTTGGGAATGCTCTCAGGAGTGCGTCTACCAGCATGCGCCTGTAGTCGCGCATCTTCCGATCACGCTCCAGTGAGGGAATTAAGGACGGCACATTGTCTTTGTAACAGGGATCCAGCAGGATGGCCACCCAGTAGTCAGCACACGTTAAAATGTGGGCAACTCTGCTGTCGTTGCGCAGGTACTGCAGCATGTAGTCGCTAATGTGTGCCAGGCTGCCCAGAGGTAAGCACAATCTGTCCTCTGTGGGAGGCGTATCGTCTGCATCCTCTGTATTCCCCCAGCCATGCACCAGTGATGGGCCCGAGCTGCGTTGGATGCCACCCTGCTGTGAACATGCTTCATCCCCATCCTCTTCCTCCTCTTCATCCTCCTCTTCCTCCTCCTCCAGTAGTGGGCCCTGGCTGGCCAAATTTGTACCTGGCCTCTTTCTGAGCCACTTCTAAAAGACTGGCCTGAAAGTGTTAGAGATGACTCTTCTTCCTCCTCCTCGTCCTGGGCCACATCCTCTTCCATCATCGCACTAAGTGTTTTTTTCAAGGAGACATAGAAGTATTGTTACGCTAATAAAGGTGACATTGCCACTGGCTATGTTGGTGGAGTACTCGAAACAGCGCAACAGGGCACACAGGTCTCTCATGGAGGCCCAGTCATTGGTGGTGAAGTGGTGCTGTTCCGCAGTGCGACTCACCCGTGCGTGCTGCAGCTGAAACTCCACTAGGAGATGAGAACGCCGGAAGCGAAGACACAGACGGCTCGTCCCTAATGCAGCAGCTCAGACATGTTGGGGTAGTTGTGAATGAATTTCTGCACCACCAAATTCAGCATGTGCCAGGCAAGGGATGTGGACATTAGCAGGAGAACTGTTTTGGCGATGGCTGCTCTGCTTTTGCACCGTGCTCCCGCTTTTGCTACGCTGTTGGCTCGGTCTCACCACTGCCTCTTCTTCCAAACTCTGAAAGTCAGTGGCACGACCTTCATTCCATGTGGGGTCTAGGACCTCATCGTCACCTGCATCGTCTTCCACCCAGTCTTCCTCCCTGACCTCCTTTTTGGTCTGCACACTGCAGAAAGACGCAGCAGTTGGCACCAGTGTTTCGTCATCATCAGAGATGTGCTGAGGTGGCATTCCCATGTCCTCATCAGGAAACATAAGTGGTTGTGTGTCAGACAAGGCTCAGACAAGTTCCCCGATATGCACGGGGGTGATGTTACAGACTGATGGGCATGGGTTTCAGGCGCCACCTGTGTGCTTTCTGCAGAAGACTGGGTGGGAGATAATGTGAATGTGCTTGATCCACTGTCGGCCACCCAATTGACTAGCGCCTGTACTTGCTCAGGCCTTACCATCCTTAGAACGGCATTAGGCCCGACCAAATATCGCTGTAGATTATGGCGGCTACTGGGTCCTGAGGTAGTAGGTTCAGTAGGAGGTGTAGCTGTGGCAGAACGGCCACGTCCTCTCCCTGCACCAGAGGCTCCACCAACACCACCACCACAACCATGACCGCATCCCTTATTAGATGTTTTCCTCATAGTTAGCATTTACAAAGTAAAAAGTGGTTGTCTGTTATACTTAAAATAATTAACCACCAATAAAAACCCTGATGTAGGGTATTGCACTCAATTATTATTATTATTTTTTACTCTATATGACAGCAGTATTTGTGGCCTAAATGTGACACTCACTTATGTATGTCTTATCCCAGATGTGCAGTATATCAGAGGCTTTTTTTACCCAGTATACCAAGAAGCCCTATTTCTGGCCTAAATGTCACAGTCACTTATGCTTGTCTAATCCCAAATGTGCAGTATATTAGAGGTTTTTTTTCACCCTAACCAAAACACTGTATTTCTGTCCTAAATGTGACAGTCATATATGCAAGTGTAATCCCAGATGTGCAGTATATGAGAGGCTTTTTTCACCCCAGTATGCCAAAGCCGTATTTATGGCCTAAATGTGACAGTCGTTTATGCATGTGTAATCCCAGATGTGCAATATATTAGAGGCTTTTTTCACCCAGTAACCAAAAAGCCGCATTTCTGGCCAAAATGTGACAGTCACTTATGCTTGTCTAATCCCAGATGTGCAGTATATTAGAGGCTTTTTTCACCCCAGTATGCCAAAGCTGTATTTCTGGACTTGCAGACATGCAGATAGCCTGTGCTGGTGCACTATCGTTGCATAAAATGGCTGCTGATCATGTATTGATATTGACTAACTGAAGAAAAAAAAGTTCATTTTCAGCAGTAGTTGGCTCAGGGCAGGCTTAAAAATATTGTGCACTGCACCCACAAAACACTTTTGCTGTAGATCGCTTAGTACAAAAAACAGTTCTTGATAAGATTTCTCCCTGAGCTCTCTCACAGCAGCTGCAGCCTCTCCCTACACTAATCCAAGCAGAGTGATGGGCAGTGCTACGTGACAACAGCTTAAATAGAGGCGGGATCACATGCTGCAGTTGGCCAATCACAGCCATACCAATAGAAAGCATGGCTGTGATGGCCTTTTGGGGAAATTAGTACGACGCTTGTTGATTGGCTGCTGTGCAGCCTTTCAAAAAGCGCCATAAAAATCACTGAACCCCGAACCCAAACCCAAACTTGTACGTAAATGTTCGGGTCCGGGTGCCGAAAACCCTAAAGTTCAGTACGAACCCGAACTTTACAGTTCGGGTTCGCTGAACTCGAATCAAACTTTTAAACTATCCTTCTCATCCGCCTTCCACCTTGAGACTAATGGGCAAACTGTTTTGGACTGCCAAAATGACTGGAAAAGGTTTTTGCCTCTAGCGGAGTTTGCTATTAATAATTATGTAAGCTCCTCGAGTGGTATGTCTCCTTTCCACTATACTATACTACGGTATACTATAGGTGTACTCCCTTTCTGTGCTCCCAGTTCTGTCTGTATGTATTGAATTGTTTATTTTCTTGACCTCCTTAATCTGTGTAGTGATTCTGTACCGTGTTACCCATCTGGTTCTGACTTTGACTTGGTTATTTTGGCTACTCTCTGTCCTCCGATTTTCTACCGGATTGTCCTCCTGGTTTTGATCTATTTTTAAAGAACACCCCCTCTCTTTGTAGTTTCATTTCTGTGTCTCTCTGTCAGGCAGTTAGAACTACAGGGAATATCGACCAGTTGTGGTCTTATTACTTAGGGCTTCAACTGCAAGAAGGCAGGGAAGTGAGGTTGGGTTCAGTTAGCGCTCACTGTGTGTGTTTTTCCTTGCCTACTGTGCTAACAGTAGGCATACCTGTGTTAATGAAGGCATTACTACATCAGAGAGCGTAGTAATATCGGCGAAACAAAACAACAACTACATCAGCGTATGGCCCAGCATAGAAGAGCCAAAACCTCTGGTCAAGATTCAGCCGTGTACTTACATCTAAAAGGAACAGGTCACACTTTTGAAGACAGTCAAGTACGTGTTTTGGGTAAGGAGGCCGATTGGTACAAACGAGGCGTGAAGGAGGCCATCTACGTAAAAATGGAGAAGCCAAGCTTGAAAAGAGGTGGGGGGTTAGACATCTATTGTCTGCCACGTATAATGCTGTCTTGACACCTTTTTCTGGGAAGTCTTTATCACCTACTGACTCCAATTAGGATAATGGAATCAACACCTTTGACCCAATGCTGGGTCTAATTACCAGATGTGGATTCAGTTACATATTTATTCCCAGAATTTTTTGTACAATCACTCAGAATTGAGAAAGCTCGTTGGAAGAACGAGTGAAACGTTTTCAAGAAATCTACAGTATGTCCAGTTGCCTTGATTTATTCTTTACAGATATATCAGAGAGTGTAGTTCAAAGTCATTTCCACTGCAAAAATATTGCATTGTCACGCCTGTGTTTTAGTGAGCGTGTGTTATTACTTGAAAAGCATTCAATAATTTACTGCAATAATACGGATATCAAAATGTCATTATCATAGCCGTGCTACTGAATGTGTTGTACAGTGCTGCATTTTACATTAGTAACACAAATTATAACTGTTACTGAAGGCACTAGTTCATTAAAGAATCTAGTTCACAGGCGTTTCCACTGCAAACAAATTGCATTGTCACACATGTGTTTTAATAAATACGTGTTATTAAAACATTCAATACTCTACTGCAATGATTAGGCAATCAGAATGCTATTATCATACAGTAGCTGTGTAACTGAATGTGTTGTTCATTACTACATAGATAAATACAGCAAATGCATTATATTATAACCACTACTGCCCCATAACATGTGGTACAAAGACATTTTACATCACTACAAAAAATGGCATTGTTACCCCTATGTCTTAGTGAAGAATTCCTTGGGGGTGTAGTTTCTAAAATGGTGTCACTTCTTGGGGGTTTCCATTAAAGGGGTACCTCAGGTTTAGAGTTGAGCGAACCCGAACTGTAAAGTTCGGGTTCGTACAGAACTTTAGGTTTTTCGGCACCCAGACCCGAACCTGAACATTTACGTAAAAGTTGGGGTTTGGGTTCGGTGTCCGGCGCTTTCTTGGCGCTATTTGAAAGGCTGCACAGCAGCCAATCAACAAGCGTCATAGTACTTGCCTACTATTGGCATGGCTGTGATTGGCACACTGCAGCATGCGACCCAGCCTCTAAGCTGAAGTCACGTAGTGCCGCCCGTCACTTTGCTCGGATTAGTGTAGGGAGAGGCTGCAGCTGTTGTGAGGGAGAGATCAAGGAGAAATCTTATGAAGAACTACTTTTTTTACTAAGCGATCTACAGCAAATGTGTTTTGTGGGTGCAGAGCACAATTTTTATAACCCTGCCCTGAGCCAACTACTGCTGAAAACAAACTTTTTTTTCTTCAGTTTGTAATTATATCAATACATAATCGGCAGCCATTTTATGCAACGATAGTGCACCAGCACAGTATATCTGCATGTCTGCAAGTAAAGAAATACAGCTTTTTGCTTGCTGGGGTAAAAAAACAATTTTTTTTTCATATAGTGCACATCTAGGATTAGATGTGCATAAGTGATTGTCACATTTAGGCGATAAATACAGCTTTTTGCCTACTAAGGTGAAAAAAAAACACATCTGTTTCATATAGTGCACATCTAGGATTAGACGTGCATAAGTGAGTGTCACATTTAGGTTAGAATTACTGCTTTTTGCTTACTGGGGTAAAAAAAAACATCTGTTTCATATAGTGCACATCTAGGTTTAGACATGCATAAGTGAGTGTCACATTTAGCCCAGAAATACAGATTTTTGCTTACTGGGGTTAAAAAACCCTCTGATATACAGCACATCTGGGATTAAACATGCATAAGTGAGTGTCACATTTATGACACAAATACGGCTTTTTGCTTACTGGGGTGAAAAATCCTCATATACTGCACATCTGGGATTAGACATGCACAAGTGAGTGTCACATTTAGACCAGAAATACAGCTTTTTGGTAACTGGGGTGAAAAAAACCCTCTGATATACTGCACATCTGGAATTAGACATGCACGAGTGATAGTAAAATTTAGGCCACAAATGCGGCTTTCTCATACTGGGGCATACTGGGGTAAAAAAAGAAACATCTGTTTCATATAGTGCACATCTAGGATTAGACATGCATAAGTGAGTGTCACATTTAGGCCACAAATACAGCTTTTTGCTTACTGGGGTGAAAAAAAACCCATCTGTTTCATATAGTGCTTATCTAGCATTAGACATGCATAAGTGAGTGCCACATTTAGACCAGAAATACGGCTTTGTGCTAACTGGGGTGAAAAAAACCCTCTGATATACTGCACATCTGGGAATAGACATGCGTAAGTGACTGTGAAATTTAGGCCACAAATACAGCTGTCTCATACTGGGGTGAAAAAAAATAATCTGTTTCATATAGTTCACATTTAGGATTAGACGTGCATAAGTGAGTGTCACATTTAGGCCAGAAATCCAGCTTTTTGCTTACTGGGGTGAAAAAAAAAACATCTGTTTGATATAGTGCACATCTAGAATTAGACATCCATAAGTGAGTGTCACATTTAGGCCAGAAATACAGCTTTTTGCTTATTGGGGTCAAATAACCCTCTGATATAATGCACATCTGGGATTAGACATGCATGAGTGACAGTAAAATTTAGGTCACAAATGCGGCTTTCTCATACTGGGGCATACTGGGGTGAAAGCAAAACATCTGTTTCATTTAGTGCACATCTAGGATTAGACATGCATAAGTGAGTGTCACATTTAGCCCAGAAATACAGATATTTGCTTACAGGGGTGAAAAAACCCTCTGATATACAGCACATCTGGGATTAGACATGCATAAGTGAGTGTAACATTTAGGCCACAAATACGGCTTTTTGCTTACTGGGGTGAAAAAACCCTCTGATATACAGCACATCTGGGATTAGACATGCATAAGTGAGTGTAACATTTAGGCCACAAATACGGCTTTTTGCTTACTGGGGTGAAAAAACCCTCTTATATACTGCACATCTGGGATTAGACATGCATAAGTGAGTGTCACATTTAGGCCACACATACGGCTTTATGCTTACTGGGGTGAAAAATACTCTCTAATATACTGCATATCTGGTATTAAACATGCATAAGTGTCACATTTAGGCCACAAATATGTGTCACAAACAGACAGCTGAGAAGCTCTGACAGAAGCCTTTCAGAAGCTCCTCCTTGAGTTTTCTTTGTTTTTGGTTTTCAGTTCCTCATCTCGTTAGCCTCTCTCAGCTGTCATGTAGTTGGACTGATTGCATCCCTTAAAATTTCTCCCCATAATGCATTAGTGTATGGTTTATACAGCTTCCTACAGTGTTTGTGTATGCTGATCCTATTTCCCTGTCTTCTACAAGTTAAGTGTTGGACATTTATTTGTGATTTTCTGTTTGCTGGATCCCAGGTGACCCTGACTCCCTCCGTGTCTAGTGTAGGGAGCCGGTGGTCGTGTCCCTTCACTATTGTAGGGTGTTCAGGTGTTATATAGTTGAGGTACGAGGATATGCGATCATCCACCATTGGGATTATCGCATAGGCTGAGCAGTAAGGGAGAGAGCCAGGTCTGATGCAGGGGTCTCCCTTTTTGTTCCTTAGTTTTGGATCCAGTGAGTCATATATTCATTTTGCATTGTCTTGTTTCCTGTACACCTTCCGTGACAATATGGCTTTGTGCTAACTGGGGTGAAAAAACCCTCTGATATACTGCACATCTGGAATTTGACATGCATAAGTGACTTTGAAATTTAGGCCACAAATACAGCTGTCTCATACTGGGGTGAAAAAAAACATCTGTTTCATATAGTGCACATTTCGGATTAGACGGGCATAAGTGAGTGTCACATTTAGGCCAGAAATGCAGTTTTTTTGCTTATTGGGGTGAAAAAACCCTCTGATATACTGCACATCTGGGATTAGACGTGCATAAGTGACTGTGAAATTTAGGCCACAAATACGGCTTTCTCATAATGGGGCATACTGTGGTGAAAAAAAACATCTGTTTCATATATTGCACATCGAGGATTAGATGTGGATGAGTGAGTGTCACATTTTGGCCAGAAATACAGCTTTTGCTTACTGGGATGAAAAAAAAAACATTTGTTTGATATAGTGCACATCTAGCATTAGACGTGCATAAGTGAATGTCACATTTAGGCCAGATATACAGCTTTTTGCTTACTGTGGTGGAAAAAATACATCTGTTTCATATAGTGCACATCTAGGATTAGACTTGCATAAGTAAGTGTCACATTTAGGCCAGAAATACAACTTTTTGCTTAAAGGGAGTCTTTCACCTGAGAGTTTTAGACCGCTCAGATCAGGTTATAGATTCTTTAACCCTCATTGCGATCATACCTTTCTCTTATGTGTTCCTCGCCCAGATAATGAAAATAACACTTTTTAAACTTATGCAAATTACCTTCTAAAGGTGCCCAGGGGCGGCGTTACTGGGCGATGTGCCCAGAAAAACACAATTCCAGCCGGCGGACGTCACGAGCGGCACCAGAGGACGGCGGGCTGGGAACTGGCCCACACCTGCGCACTGCTCTGCCCATTATGGGCAGATGAACAGCTTTTCATATTGCGCATGCGCCGGCCAACTAAAAACAGCCGGCCGGCGCATGCGCAATATGAAAGGATGTTCCTCTGCCCATAATGGGCAGAGCAGTGCGCAGGTGCGGGCCAGTTCCCAGCCTGCCGTCCTTTGGTGCCGCTCGTGACGTCCGCCGGCTGGAGGTGTGTTTTTCTGGGCACATCTGCAGCATACGGGTAGGCTACCCGACACTGCTAGATTTGAGTGTGTAGTTCCCTTTAAGCCAGTCAGGCCGGTTACCGGCGATTCTTATCACAGCCAGCAGAGGGAGCCCCCAGTTCAGTATAAATAGGCTAGGGCCTAGCTCAGGAAGGGTAGAAGTTTCCAGACTCAGTGCAGAGAGGTTTCCTCCTGAGTCACCATCCGTTTAGCTGAAGCAGCATAAGCAAGCCACAAGCCAAGACACAGAATACCACAGAGGCCGATCAGAGAAAGCAAGAGGTACTCAAGATAACAGAGGAGGTACTAGATAAGGACAGATTCAAGGGTACGCCAGATAAAGGGCATTAGACCTTGGAAAGAAAGTCACATGTAGCAGGACCAGTCAGGAATATTGAGCAATCCGCCTGTACTGCATCTCCTGTAATCAACACTCTGTATAATGCCTTGCTAAGACCGGCCATTCTGTAACTCCCAAGAACCACCTGTATTGCTATAAGAAACCAACCGTCTTTCATGGAACTGTGCTGTACCTGTGTCCATGTATTATCCTGACTGATATTCAGTAAAAGTTCCAGTTTTTGTTGGCTATCCTGTGCTTGCTTCATTCGTCCACCATACTTTACACGGCGTGTCACCGTTTAATTGACACTGGCGTCACGAACTGTTAAATACCTGCCTGTTCCAGAATTTGCCCCAATTGAAGACGACAGTGGATCCCAGGTTAGTGGTCAATCTGCACTACAAAGCCCAGCACACACTACTGACCCCCTGGGATGCTGCATCGCTCTTTTTGGCGTCACGAACAGGATCTGCATACTTCTACAGTGCAGAGAAGTGTGAACTGTGTGCTTTAACTATTTCACCACCGTATGGCAAAGACTGCACCCTTTATTTCCAAGCCGGTGGATTGAAATTGTGCCTGGGAGGAATCGGAGGCGCTGTACTGTGTTGCGCTACCCCCAGAGAGGAAATCGTATTTGTGGACTGTGATTTATTGGACTTTGCAACACCCTGCTTGCTGTCAGGGAATCGTGATCAAGATGGCCACCGGCCGCCTGGAGTAAAGTTTCCCGCGCTGCTGATCACTCCTTGGATGTACTCGTACCTGATTGCATCAACCCATTCCCTAATACCGACTGGGTTGCTGAACACCAAAGGCGATTGAATACAGCCCAAGCTATTGTTCAGGAACGTATGGACTATGCTAGAGACCGGCAGCAGAGAGACTATGACCAAGCAGCCCATGCAGAACCCCTGAAGATAGGGGCTGTGGTATGGTTAAAAAATAACCGCCGTACCAGTAAACTGGACAGTAAATGGGAGCAAAGTCCTTATGTTGTCACTGCAATCCCAAATGTTGGAACTCACACTTATGAGATCACCCGGGAGGGCAGGGGATCCCAAATTGTACACCGAAACCGGTTAAAGCTTTGCCTGACACCAGGACCCAGTGCCGAGAGTTCTATATCTGAACCCCCTGTGTCAGAGTCATCGATACAGCCCGAGGATCCTATGCAGGCTGTCCGAAATCTAAGGTATGACGCCGATCCCATGCATTGGCTTCTGACACCATGGTTGAACTTGTTGGTGCCCGCTCCGGCACCTACTGTACCTTTACTTCCAGAAGAGCCGGTTCAAGATGCCCCGGATCCAGTTCCCCCTCCAGTGGATCCTGTTGTTCCTGTTGTTCCTGTTGTTCCTGTTGTTCCCGTTGTTCCTGACCAAGGTCTCACGGATGGAGATCCTCCTGTTGCTACTCCCTCTTCTACCTCGGTGCTAAGGGAAGAGGAAACCCCTGTGTTGAGAAGGTCCACCCGGATGACCAGGGGACGTCCGCCAGTCCATTTAAGAGACTTTGACTATGCTGGTGGTGTCTCCTCCCGAACAGTTACTATCGGAAATAGCCTGCTTGATGTTTGTGCGCAAGAATGGACTCCTCCACGTGAGCCCTTGCCTGTTCTACACCCACGGGGAAACCCTGTGTAGTTCCTTACTCTACCTCAGTCAAGAAAAATAGACTAACCTGGTTCACCTTAAGTCCGCTGTGCCAGGTCAGCGGCCGTGCCCAAGAAGAAAGAAGACGCCCCTTTTCCTTGCGTCATTTATTGCAAATGTTATATTTTTGTGTGAAATTGTTGTTTATTATATTTATAATGTAATGTTTAAATTATGCATCAGCTTAGGTTGGTTCAGGCATGTGTGTGAGTACGAGGCCTTACTCACGTCAAAGTCTGGGGGTGTGCAGCATACGGGTAGGCTACCCGACACTGCTAGATTTGAGTGTGTAGTTCCCTTTAAGCCAGTCAGGCCGGTTACCGGCGATTCTTATCACAGCCAGCAGAGGGAGCCCCCAGTTCAGTATAAATAGGCTAGGGCCTAGCTCAGGAAGGGTAGAAGTTTCCAGACTCAGTGCAGAGAGGTTTCCTCCTGAGTCACCATCCGTTTAGCTGAAGCAGCATAAGCAAGCCACAAGCCAAGACACAGAATACCACAGAGGCCGATCAGAGAAAGCAAGAGGTACTCAAGATAACAGAGGAGGTACTAGATAAGGACAGATTCAAGGGTACGCCAGATAAAGGGCATTAGACCTTGGAAAGAAAGTCACATGTAGCAGGACCAGTCAGGAATATTGAGCAATCCGCCTGTACTGCATCTCCTGTAATCAACACTCTGTATAATGCCTTGCTAAGACCGGCCATTCTGTAACTCCCAAGAACCACCTGTATTGCTATAAGAAACCAACCGTCTTTCATGGAACTGTGCTGTACCTGTGTCCATGTATTATCCTGACTGATATTCAGTAAAAGTTCCAGTTTTTGTTGGCTATCCTGTGCTTGCTTCATTCGTCCACCATACTTTACACGGCGTGTCACAGTTTAATTGACACTGGCGTCACGAACTGTTAAATACCTGCCTGTTCCAGAATTTGCCCCAATTGAAGACGACAGTGGATCCCAGGTTAGTGGTCAATCTGCACTACAAAGCCCAGCACACACTACTGACCCCCTGGGATGCTGCACATCGCCCAGTAACGCCGCCCCTGGGCACCTTCAGAAGGTAATTTGCATAAGTTTAAAAAGTGTTATTTTCATTTTCTGGGTGAGGGACACATAAGAGAAAGGTATGATCGTAATGAGGGTTAAAGAGTCTATAACCTGATCTGAGCGGTCTAAAACGCTCAGATTAGGTGAAAGACTCTGTTGCCATTTCTTTACTTAAGAGATAGGATAACCGGATTAAGTTGCTTCTGAACTTATCTTGTGGAGAACAGCAGATCTCTGATGGAGGACAAATTTACACAGACACCATGCTTTTTGTTTCCTCAGGAACACACACTGCTGCTTACTGTGCAGCCTCTTTTTTTTTTTTTCTCTGTGTGTGCAACTTTATTTAAACACTTTCTGGTTAACAAACAGACAACATATTCATATGAATGTAGATCGATAGATAAGCTGTATAAGGGCATATAGAAAAAATGTCATATATCTTAACACCCCCACTTGCTCTTATACTGCTTATGAGAAATAGTTTGGTACAGTTACATCATTTTACTATCTATATTCCAAAAGCATAACTAACAAACCTATCAAGCTTAAACTTTGTTATTGGTTTAGTCATAACATCAGCTACCATTTTATCCGTAGAACAATACTCAAGATCTATCTTGCCTTCACTCAGAACAGATCTAAGGAAATGAATATATATATTTTTTTTTAACTTTTTTATTGATGGATAAAATGTAATACATAGCGATATGTAGAATATCAGACCTTGGTCGACCACGGCCGAACAAAAACAATCACAAAATACAAAGTACAAATATAGGTACATATGACATGCATTGAGTGCATGTATGCAGTTACTGACAGGAAGGAATTGTTGCCAAAATAAAAGGATGATACAAGAATTGCAAAAAAGCAAGAAAGCAAATAATTAAAATTTTCTATATCTTTCCCATTGTGCCCAATTGGTTTCAAACCTAGGATGAGATCTGTTCTCCCATGAAGCAATCTCCTCAAAACGGTAAATAGCATCTACTTTGGTAATCCATGAGGACTCTGATGGGGTGTCTGGGGACAGCCAAAGCTGAGGAACCAACAAACGCGCAGCCATAATTAACTTGTTAAAGAGGAAGGGAATTTTGATGGGTTTGTCACCTTCAGGGTTACCCAAGAGGGCAATTAGGGGGGACAGTGGAACCTTAGAGCCACAAATCAAATTAGATTTCTTGAATATTGTCTCCCACCATTTATAGATAATAGGGCATTGCCACCAAACATGGTAAAAGGTGCCTCCAGCTTGGCCACAGCGCCAGCAGGTATCCGAGTTTCCCTCTCTATATCTGGAAGTCACGTCTGGGGTCTTATACCATCTGGTTAATACCTTGTAACCGTTCTCTTGTATTCTTACGCAACGAGAGGAGGAGTGGGGGGTCATGAATATACGAGTTAATTCCTTAGAGAAGAAGCTATGATCGAGGTCTTTTTCCCAGAGGTTTATGAAAGCTGGTTTTGGTGACATAATAGGTGAGTTAAACCTTTTGTAAATTTGCGAGATAGGCTTAATAGGGGGGGGGGGATTGAGTCTGGATCATGTGTTCAAACCACGTAAGAGGTCTTATTAGAGAGTGGTAAGGTATAAGTCTATTGATATTAGTCTTCAAAAATTAGGTAATAAGAGGGTTGGTGAAAGGGACATTTAAAGCCGAGTAGAATGCATTTCCATCCAATAAGGTCCCTGATTCAGTGTATAAAGAGATGATGGGAGTAGTTGAAAGGCGGAGGGCCATTGGAATATGTTGTTTCAAATCCTTGGAGGCAAAGTCAAGTACATCTCTTATCTGTACCATCGGTGAGGGGATGGGAATGCCCAAACTGGAAGTTTGAAACCATTTCCATGCTTCCAAAGTAGCTTTAGCTGGGGGGCTAGCAATTATATTTTTAAACGGGAAGCTAGAGGTGTCAACTAAAAGGTTCCTAAAAGAGTATCCAGACTGGGAAGCCTCCATGCCCACCCACGATTTATGAGGAGGTTGCCTAAACCAATCCAGGGCTCTTGTCAGGAGAATAGCTCTATTATACATAAGCGGATTTGGGAGGCCTATTCCACCATCAGATCTATGTCTCTGAAGAGTAGGTAACAAGATCCTCGATTTCTTTTTATTCCAAATGAACATTCTAATTGCCTTAGAAAGGGTAGAGTAATAGTTTGTCGGGATAGGAACAGGGAGGACTTGTTGTAGGTAGTTAAGTCTGGGGAGGACCAGGGACATTACCATATTCTTACGGCCAAACCAGGTTAAAAAGGGAGAGTGCAAAGTGGCTAATTGGTCCTGTATAGATTTAAGAAGTGGAGTGTAGTTAAGGGAGAATAGCTTGTCCAAGTCGTCGGAAATTTTGATGCCAATGTAGGTGAGAAAAGGTGTGTCCCAATTGAAGGGGGAGATTCTAGCAAGTTTTAACTTGACTGATGGTTTTATGCCGACAGCTAAAACATTGGATTTTTTTAAGTTAATTTTAAAATTTGAGATCGGACTAAAGGTTTCCAGTATCCTATAGATAATGGGTAGAGACATCTCTGGGTTTGTCGTAGTAATCATAAGGTCATCCGCAAAAGCGGCAACCTTATGGTCCTGTCCCCCTAACTTAACCCCTTAGGGACCCATGACGTACCGGTACGGCATGTTTCCCGAGTCCTTAAGGACCCATGACGTACCGGTACGTCATGAGTTTAAATTGAGATTGTGGCGCCCCAGGGGTTAATCCGCACAGGATGCCGGCTGAAATCATTCAGCCGGCATCCTGTCACAACGCCTGGGGGGGTCATATGACCCCCCCGTATCGGCGATCGCAGCAAACCGCAGGTCAATTCAGACCTGCGGTTTGTTGCTATTTCTGCTGTTTCTGATCGCCGCGGTCCCTGACCGCGGCGATCAGAAACTTTAGTGTGGCTCAAATATATAGTGATCACCCCCCCTGCACCCCTGCATGATTTTAGCCTGGTGGGAGGTGCAGGGGGGGGTGTTGCGGGCGGTGTGGGCAGTGCGGGAGGCGGGCGATCCCCCGCCCGCCTCCCGCCGAATAATCGTTGGCTTCTAGTGGGTATACCAGGGTGCCAGCACATTGCTGGCACCCTGGTATAAACGGCTGACATCTGTGAATGGATGTCAGCCGTTTAACCCTTTCCATACAGCGGTCCGTACGGACAGCTGTATGGAAAGAGTTAACAGTAAGATGCGGCTCCCTCCCTCTCCCATCGGGGGGCTGCTGTGCCTTTGCAGCCCCCCGATGGGAGAGGGAGAGAGCCCCCAGACAGCCCCCCGAAGCCCCAGTCCTTACCCTTCCCCGTCTGCGAAGTTGTGGCAGACGGGGAAGGTTCCCATGGCAACAGGACGCCTGCTCAGGCGTCCTGCTGTCCATGGTGCTGAACAGATCTGTGCTGAAAGCATAGATCTGTTCAGTGTAAGTAAAATACAGTACAGAACCCTATATAGGTTCTGTACTGTATTATGCAGACACCAGACCCACTGGATCTTCAAGAACCAAGTGGGTCTGGGTCAAAAAAAAAGTAAGAAAAAGTGCAAAAAAAGTGAAAATCAAAAAACACATTTATCACTAATTAGAAATGAAAAAAATAAAATTCCCTACACATGTTTGGTATCGCCGCGTCCGTAACGACCTGATCTATAAAACGGTCATGTTACTTTCCCCGCACGGTGAACGCCATAAAAATAAAAAAATAAAAACTATTTTTTGTTTCAAAAATTAAATCATTGTGTAAAACTTACATAAATTAAAAAAAGTATACATATTAGGTATCGCCGTGTCCGTATCGACCGGCTCTATAAAAATATCACATGAGTTAACCCCTCAGGTGACCACCGTAAAAAAATAAAAACGGTTTAAAAAAAGCAATTTTTTGTCATCTTACGTCACAAAAAGTGCAATAGCAAGCGATCAAAAAGTCATATGCACCCCAAAATAGTGCCAATAAAACAGCCATCTCATCCCGCAAAAAATGAGACCCTACATAAGATAATCGCCCAAAAACTGAAAAAACTATGGCTCTTAGACTATGGAGAAACTAAAACTTTTTTTGTTTTAACAATGAAATCATTGTGTAAAACTTACATAAATAAAAAAAAGTATACATATTAGGTATCGCCGCGTCCGTGACAACCTGCTCTATAAAATTACCACATGATCTAACCTTTCAGATGAATGTTGTAAATAACAAAAAAAAAAACGGTGCCAAAAAAGCTATTTCTTGTTACCTTGCCGCACAAAAAGTGTAATATAGAGCAACCAAAAATCATATGTACCCTAAACTAGTACCAAGAAAACTGCCACCTTATCCCGTAGTTTCTAAAATGGGGTCACTTTTTTGGAGTTTCTACTCTAGGGGTGCATCAGGGGGGCTTCAAATGGGACATGGTGTAAAAAAACCAGTCCAGCAAAATCTGCCTTCCAAAAACCGTATGGCATTCCTTTCCTTCTGCGCCCTGCCGTGTGCCCGTACAGCAGTTTACGACCACATATGGGGTGTTTCTGTAAACTACAGAATTAGGGCCATAAATAATGAGTTTTGTTTGGCTGTTAACCCTTGCTTTGTTACTTGAAAAAATATATTAAAATGGAAAATCTGCCAAAAAAGTGAAATTTTGAAATTGTATCTCTATTTTCTATTATATCTTGTGCAACACCTAAAGGGTTAACAAAGTTTTTAAAATCAGTTTTGAATACCTTGAGGGGTGTAGTTTCTTAGATGAGGTCACTTTTAGGGAGTTTCTACTCTAGGGGTGCATCAGGGGGCTTCAAATGGGACATGGTGTCAAAAAACCAGTCCAGCAAAATCTGCCTTCCAAAAACCATACGGCGCACCTTTCACTCTATACCCCGCTGTGTGGCCGTACAGTAGTTTACGGCCACATATGGGGTGTTTCTGTAAACGGCAGAGTCAGGGCAATAAAGATACAGTCTTGTTTGGCTGTTAATCCTTGCTTTGTTAGTGGAAAAAATGGGTTAAAATGGAAAATTAGGCAAAAAAATGAAATTCTCAAATTTCATCCCCATTTGCCAATAACTCTTGTGCAACACCTAAAGGGTTAACAAAGTTTGTAAAATCAGTTTTGAATACCTTGAGGGGTGTAGTTTATAGAATGGGGTCATTTTTGGGTGGTTTCTATTATGTAAGCCTCGCAAAGTGACTTCAGAGCTGTAGTGGTCCCTAAAAATTGGGTTTTTGTAAATTTCTGAAAAATTTCAATATTTGCTTCTAAAGTTCTAAACCTTGTAACATCCCCAAAAAATAAAATATCATTTCCAAAATAATTCCAACCTGAAGTAGACATATGGGGAATGTAAAGTCATCACAATTTTTGGGGGTATTACTATGTATTACAGAAGTAGAGAAACTGAAACTTTGAAATTTGCTAATTTTTCCAAATTTTTGGTAACTTAGGTATTTTTTTATGCAAAAAAAATATTTTTTTTTACTTCATTTTACCAGTGTCATGAAGTACAATATGTGACGAAAAAACAATCTCAGAATGGCCTGGATAAGTCAAAGTGTTTTAAAGTTATGAGCACTTAAAGTGACACTGGTCAGATTTGCAAAAAATGGCCAAGTCCTTAAGGTGAAATAGGGCTGAGTCCTTAAGGGGTTAATACCTTTAATCTTCTTTTCCTGGTGGATAGTCTGTAGGATGGGCTCCATAACTAAAACAAATAAAAAGGGGGAAAGGGGACAGCCCTGTCTCGCTCCGTTCTTAGTAGAAAAGGGAAGGGATAGGGAGCTGTTAACTATCACTGCTGCTGAGGCTCTGGTATACATTGAGTGGATTGCGGCAACGAATTCTGGGGGTAGTCCAAATTTTCCTAACGTAAGAGTCATATAATCCCATTTGACCCGGTCAAATGCTTTCTCAGCATCGGTGCTGAGAAAGACTAGGGGGGTAGAATGTTTCTTAGCGTGAAACAGAGCATTTAGCAACCTAGCTGAGTTATCTTTGCCCTCTCTTCCAGTAACGAAGCCAGTCTGGTCTCTATGTACCAGCGAGGGAAGTAGAGGAGATAAACGGTTGGCCAGCATTTTTGCTAGTAATTTTAGGTCCAGATTCAGGAGAGATATGGGGCGGTAGTTAGCGCAAGAGGAGGGATCTTTCCCTTCTTTGGGGATAATGGTGATATGCGCTGTGGACATTTCGGGGGACAAAGGGAGACCTTTCAAGGACAAATTACAAATCTTTAGCAGATGGGGGGCTAAAATTCCACCAAAGGTGCGATAGTAAAGGGCAGGGAGGCCATCTGGGCCAGGGGCCTTGTTCTTGGGAAGCTGTTTGATAGTAAGCAAAAGCTCTTCCAAGGTGAATGGAGAACTAAGTTTACTTCTTTGGGAGTCATCAAGTCTAGGAAGGGGGATTTGATCTAGGAATTGCTGAATTGAGGGAGGGGGTGGTACGGATTTTGTGTCACCGCTTGTTTGAGGGATACTATAGAGGGCTTTATAGTATTCATGGAATTGGTGGGCTATCTCCTTAGTAGTCACAGCCTGGTCACCTCCGGCCTTAACAATTTTATGTATATAGTTGTGGGCTCTTCTTTTTTTTTATTCTACTCATCATGAATCTAGACGTTTTATCACCAAGAGCAAAAAATTTATACTGAGAATGTAAGAAAAGCTTGGCGGATTGTGCGTTTAGGTAGTTTTTCAATTCCGCTCTCAGTTCGCTAAGTCTGGAGAGCTGGGAATCCTGCAAAGACTTTTTATGAAGAGTTTCTAATTTACGGATTTCTAACATTAGATGGTCCATATGTGCCTTCCTTTTCTTCTTAAGTATCGAGCCTGCCTCGATAAACTGACCTCTTATGAAGGCCTTGTGGGTGTCCCAGACTACATGGGGGGAAGTTTCAGGAATCGCGTTAAACGTGAAAAATTCCTCCATGTATTTCTGAATGCCTAGAATTTGTTCTTTAGATGACAGGAGTTGTTCATTAAGTCTCCATATAAAAGCCCTTGGAGACAATTGAGGTGTGGAGATGTTAACCAGAATAGGGGAATGATCGGATAAGTGGATAGAGTCAATCCACGCTTTAGAGCACAGATGGATATGCTCCCTGGAAATATATATATAATTATGTTATATAAATATAACATAATATGGTCCAGCCTGTGGTATGAGCCATGGACCTGGGAGAAAAAGGTATAATCTCTAGATTCTGGGTTAAGGGTTCTCCAGACATCAATGAGGTCCTGATTGTGAAATATTTTTTTAATGGAAACTAAAGCCTTATGGGAGAGGGCAGATTTTTGGGAGGATGTATCTATTAAAGGGTCTAGGGTCAGATTAAAGTCTCCGCCCAATACAATGATACCTTCTTTAAATGGCTCTATTATTGGGACGAGACTATTAAACCAATGCTGTTGATTAGTATTTGGGGCATAGATATTAATAAACGTGTAGATTTGATTCGAAATATAGCCCTTAACCAGAATGTAACGCCCTTCTGGGTCATGTAATTGAGAGCATAATTGGAAAGGCACATCTCCCCTGATTCCCACACTAACTCCCCTAGACGCTGAGGAATTGGAACCACAGTGGAACCATAGCGGGAATTTCGAATGGGATAAGTTAGGATAACGGTCGAAGCTAAAATGTGTTTCCTGCAGCAACAGGATTGAGCAATCTTTCTTTTTAAGTAGGGAGAGAATCTGGCATCTTTTGGAGGGCGCATTAAATCCTTTCACATTATAAGAAACCACATTTAAGTCCGCCATCTATTTACCTTAAATGTAGGCAAACCAGTGCTATTGATATATTCTAGTAGTCCTAGGAGCCAGGGGTATAGATTTGCCTTCCCGGATAAAGTTATCAGTATCCCTTCTATCATCCTATAATGATAAGATATATTAGGATTGTCAGTAAGATCTCTACCTATAAAGACAACATGTACAAACATTAATAACCGGAAACAATAATACCGCATTCTCTTCTGCTTCACATTTAGCATAGAGATCATGTGGTAAAGAAATAATAACCAGGTAGAATAAAGAAATGAAACAGAACTGTAGAAAAGAGGTAGGAAAATGGAAAAATAATCTGATGGAAAGGTAAAGTATGGGGGAGAAAACATTTCAGTTCCAGTGCCCTTATATCAAGAGAGTGGTCCTGTCAGACCAAGGAAGGAACAAAGAGATCAGTAGCAGGAAGGAGAAGGAAAAAAAAAAGGTCTTAGGTGGAAATACTGAAGGGGAAATAATACAATAGGTGGAGAGAGTCCGAGTAGTACTAAACCTCATGACTATTAGCATATTGGTAGATTACTAATCTCCCATAGGAAGTCTTCTCGGGGTGGTTTTCTGATTTCCTCTTCTGTTTCTTTGCTGTTTGGGAGTATGTTGTTTGTCCCAAGCTTCAATAGGAGGGAGAACAGGTAGTCCGCATAAGTCTTGTACTGGGTCCCAGTCCTGGATATCCAGTGGAGCGATGTTCAGATGTTCGTATACTGCATCCAAATCCAGAAAACAAGAAATCGACATCCTGCGGCCATCATAGACAAATGTAAGGCCAAAGGGAAAAGTCCATCTATACATGGTGTTGTTCCTCCTGAGCCAATCTGTTAATGGTTTAAGGATTCTCCTTTTCCTCAGTGTAGATTGGGCTAAATCCTGAAAGACAAGGATCTCATGGCCATCCCACTGCACCACTTGTACATCTCTGGCTTTATTCAGTACCGCTTCTTTTACTGGAAAGCTCAAAAATTTGCAGATGACATCTCTCGGTGGTGCTGGGGGGACAGGCTTGGGTTTCAAAGCTCTGTGAGCCCTTTCTAGTAAGATTTCATGAACTGAATCAGGACCCAACAAGGAAGAGCATATCTGCACAATAGTGTTAGGGATATCTCCCTGGGCAACCGTTTCAGGTATCCCTCTGAAGCGTAGGTTGTTGCGGCGGCTTCTGTTCTCCTGATCTTCTAAGGAGCTATATATTGTGTTCATATTCAATTGCACCACTTGCAACTTTTGTGCCACCGCCGTTTGATGGTCTAACAGGGCTGTTTGTGTCTCTTCCAGAGCTTCCACTCTGCGGCCTATATGATGGACATCTTGTTTTATCGCGCCGATATCATTGCTAAGTGGTTCTAGCGCGGATGCCAGTGAAGCTGTCACAGTGTCTCTGAGGTAGGAGCGGGAGATCGGGAGGGTGTCAGAGTCATCCTCACCTCCTTGAGCGCCGAGAAGGGCTTCTCCTTGTCTTCTGCTGGCCGCATGTGGAGACGCCGGCGCCATCTTTGCTTCTCTGCTGGCGTAGGTAGCGGCTGCTTTTTTTATAAATTTGTCCATATCGCCGCTTGTTATTGCAGGCTTCACTTGCGCAGCGGCTTCTCCTGCTTTAGATCCTCCGATCTTTACCATAATTAGGCCGAATCACGCTGAAATCCAGGCTGTAAGGGCACTTTTATCACGGAGCTCTGTCTTCACACAGCCATTCAGCACGGCTGCAGGCTCCGCCCCCCAGGAAATGAAATTTAATGTCAATATGTTTGCATCTCTGATGGTAAACTGGGTTCTTTGCGAGAGCTATCGCACTCTGATTGTCTTCAAAAATCTTTACTGGCTCATACTGACATTCACTGTCCAATTCTCTTAGCAATTGAGCAAGATATAGACTCTCCTGTGTGGTTGCGGCTAATGCCATATATTCAGCTTCACAGGAAGATAGTGCTATTGTTGGTTGTTTCTTTGACTTCCAAGAAATCAGAGGTCCATTTTCAGTCAGGCTGAAACAATATCCTGTTGTACTTCTCCTATCAATCTGGTCTGAGGCCCAACTGGCATCACTATACGCCTCTAGTTTTAATTTCTCTTTATATTTTCTGTAGCATAGTTCAAAATTGACAGTTCCTTTCAAGTATCTCAGTACGTGTGTTGGCAGTGATCATGTGTTGTACACTTGGTTGTGAAAAATGTTGTGACAGTTTGCTTATAGTCCAACTCAAATCCGGTCTTGTACACGTAGCCACATAAATCAAACTGCCTACTATCTCCCGATAGCTTTTTACATCTGCAAGTTCGCTTTTGTCGTCGAAATCTAATTTTTGTTCACAGGGAGTGGATCTCGATTTACAATCTGACATACCAAATCTTTCTATCATTTTCAAAATGTATCTCTTCTGATTCATCTTCACTGTTTCACTAGTCTGTCTAAAATCAATGCCCAAAAAATAGTTCAGTTTCCCAAGATCCTTTATTTAGAATTTTGTCGCAAGTGTTAACTTCACATCATTGAGTAGTTTTTCATTGCTTGCAGCAATGATCAGATCATCAACCCATATTTGTAATATTGCTTGTTCATTGCCTTTCTGTTTGACATATACACAATGGTCTACAGAATTTTGTATAAATGCATTTGAACATAGATAATCATGTAGCATCTTGTTCCAGTTTCTTCCCGATTGCTTAAGACCATACAGTGACTTTTTTAGTTTGAGAACTAGCTTTTTATTTGTGTCATCTTTGATCTCAAAACCTTCTGGTTGGTCTATATATATATCACAATCAATTGGGGCATGCAAGTAAGCTGTCTTCACATCCATTTGATGCAAAATTAAATCATATTGTGCTGCCATTTGCATCAAAATGCGTAATGAAGTAAAATTTGCAGTTGGAGAAAAAGTTTCCATGTAGTCAGTTCCCTTTACTTGACTATAACCTTTTGCCACAAACCTGGCTTTGTACATTTCAGTTCCATTTGCATTGCTTTTTATCACATATACCCATCTACCCCCCATTGAATTTTTACCTTCTGGTAATGTGGTCAATGTGAAGGTATCATTCTCCTTTAGTGATTCCATCTCTTCTTTCATTGCATCTAACCAACTTTGTAACTGAGGTGTTTCCATGGCTTCTCTGAAGGTCTGGGGTACATCATGTGCTCTATAGCAATAATCTATATTCATCAGTACCTGATCATCACGAACAGATTCTAGTACATAGTAATTTAAATACTGAGGAGTTTTTCTATTTCTTGTAGGGTATCTTGTACCCTGGTCATCATCTTTGTCCTCTGCAACCTCCACTAAAGAATCTGGGGTCTCTTTAGTCATTGGACTTCATACAGGAATTACACTCCTTTCCTTATAGTCATCATCATTATTGTCCAACAGCTCAGTCTGAGTTTGTTTCTCGATTACATCCTTTTCAATGAATTTGACTAGTCTGTGCCTGAAGACTTTGCCAGTTTCAGGGTAATACACCAGATAAGAGGGACTATTTTTGTCATATCCTACAAAAATTCCTTTTGTGCATTTTGGATCCAGCTTTTTCTTATCATGTTTGTATGCAAAACATTCTGACCCAAAAATCTTCATTTTTGAAAAGTCTGGTTTCTTCCCTGTCAGTATGTTGTACGGTGTTTGCTTCAAACAACTGTTAAAGCATCGATTTCGAATCATAGCTGCTGTCATCACTGCATATGTCCATAACTCCTTTGGTACTTTGCTCTCTATTAGCATACATCTTGCCATCTCTATCAGTGTTCTCCAGTTTCTTTCAGCCGTTCCATTTTGATGTGGTGAGTAAGGTGCTGAAGTCTCATGTCTTATGCTCCTCTTTATGAGTAGTGACTGGAAGTCATTCGATGTGAATTCGGTACCATTGTCTGACCTCATTCTCTTGATGGTCCCATAGGGGACAGTGTCAGCGATAAACTTCTCTGTGGCTAGAACTGTGTCACTCTTGTTTTTCAGAAAGTATACAAACACTGCACCAGAATAATCATCAGTGAACGCTATGATGTATTTGAATCCGTCCTTTGCAACTGGCTGTATAGGACCTGTTAAATCTGTGTGTACTAGTTCAAGTGGGTATTTTGCACGGGTGTCAGACTCTCTGTTTCTACTCTGAGCAAATTTCCCTTGGGTACAAATCTCACACTTCAGGTTGGACTTATCAACCTTACCTTGGATCTTCATTCCATCTACTAGATTCTGTAGTTTCAAGATATCATCGTAATTACAATGACCAAGGATTTTATGCCATATCTGAATATCATAACAACCATAACAACTGTCTTCACATCCCTTATAGGTGTCCAAATAGAAAAGCCTGTTGTATTTCTTTATAATAAATTTTGTACCATTCTTATGAGTCAGAATACTGTAATCTTGTCGGAATTCAACAGACGCTCCATTCCTTGTTGCTGCTTCAACTGAGCATTAGGTACACTTCTGCGTCGCCTCTCTTGAGTGCTACACCGGAAGTTCTTTTCCCATCTGCCAACTCCATGTAGTGTTTCTCTGGCTTAAATGAGGTGTCAAATCTTTTACATTTCTTAATGTCTGTAATAATATGCGATGTTGCTCCTGTATCTACCATCAGGCTTTTTGTTACGGGATTGCTTAACTGGTCTTTGCTTATTTTAAAAGCAAATGTTTGTTCTGTATCATCCACCACATGCTTTACATTGTCTCGTGCTTTTCGTCTGCACAATGTCTCACTGTGAGTGGAGCTCTTGCAATAACTACACCACTGTGTCTTCCTTTTATTCACTCTGCTTGGACATGCATTGGCTTTGTGACCTTTCTGATTACAACTGTAGCAGATAATGATGTCTTTCCCCTTTGTTGGTATAACTGGGGTGCTGACCTTCATAACATTGTCAGTGCTTGTGCTGCTACGATATTTTTCAGTGTCCTCAAAAATCCTTAACTGCGTTTTAAAGTCAGTAAAAGTCATATCTTCTTTACCTTGTGTTATATGGATTGCAAATGGTTTGAATGATTCAGGCAGGCCTTTAAGAATCATAGCAACTAATAGTCCATCACTGAGGGTCTCCCCTGCATTTCTAAGTGCTTTAATAGCGGTTTCTGTGCGTATGATATAGTCTGTGACACTTTCACATTCAGATTTCTGAAGAGATGTTAGTTCTGTGTAAAAGTTTATGATACGTGGCTTACCTTGGCCAGCATAATGATCTCTCAGGATTTTCAGCGCTTTTCTTCCATTATCAGTTGCTTCTCTCATTATAAGAGATAGGCTTTTATCATCTAGGAATTGTATTAGTTCAGCATAAGCTTCTTCATTCTTATTCCTATCTTGCATAGGGTCTACTCCATCTGCTGGTTCACGCAGGATGGTTTCTTTAAGGTTCATCAAGCGTAGATGGCCTAGGAATTTTGTCTCCCACAGCTCATAATTCTTCTCATCTCCATCGAAAAGTAGCCTGTTCCATCGGCTTGTTCCTTCTATCCTGGGCCCATAACCTGTTGCCATTTCTTTACTTAAGAGATAGGATAACCGGATTAAGTTGCTTCTGAACTTATCTTGTGTATTACAGCAGATCTCTGATGGAGGACAAATTTACACAGACACCATGCTTTTTGTTTCCTCAGGAACACACACTGCTGCTTACTGTGCAGCCTCTTTTCTTTTCTTTTTTTTTTCTCTGTGTGTGCAACTTTATTTAAACACTTTCTGGTTAACAAACAGACAACATATTCATATGAATGTAGATCGATAGATAAGCTGTATAAGGGCATATAGAAAAAATGTCATATATCTTAACAGACTCTCTTTAATGGGGTGAAAAAACCTCTGATATACTGCACATCTGGGATTAGACATGCATGAGTGACTGTAAAATTTAGGCAACAAATACGGCTTTCTCTTACTGGGGCATATTGGTGTGAATAAAAAACATAGGTTTCATATAGTGTACATCTAGGGTTAGACGTGCATAAGTGAGTGTCACATTTAGGTTAGAAATACTGCTTTTTGCTTACTGGGGAAAAAAACAAAACATCTGTTTCATATAGTGCACATCTAGGATTAGACATGCATAAGTGAGTGTCACATTTAGCCCAGAAATACAGATTTTTGCTTACTGGGGTGAAAAAACCCTCTTTTATACTGCACATCAAGGATTAGACATGCATAAGTGAGTGTGACATTTAGGCCTCAAATATGGCTTTGTGCTAACTGGAGTGAAAAAACCCTCTAATAAACTGCACATCTGGGATTAGACATGCATAAGTGACTGAAATTTAGGCCGCAAATACTGCTGTCTCATACTGGGGTGAAAAAAACCCAATCTGTTTCATATAGTGCACATTTAGGATTTAACGGGCATAAGTGAGCTTTTTGCTTATTGGGGTGAAAAAATCCTCTGATATACTGCACATCTGGGATTAGACGTTCATAAGTGACTGTAGCAAACTCACCTTGCCATAGTTTGCAATGAGCTTTTGGAGGGGGCTGCGTGCTCGCCTCTTGCCCTGGGATTATGGTCCCTTAAGTTATTGGGTCTTAAGACACTTGGGACGGAGCCCTCTGTCCCTGGATTGCATCCTTTGCCTTACTTGCTTGGATGAAGCACATGGGGAGAACAATAGATAGCGGCCATTTTAGCTCATAGACACTGTTCTGACTTTTCAACACGGTGCTATCTTGCCTGTATTTGGTGCACAGAGACATCATTCAGTAGTTTGAAACTACCAAACAGGGGACACATTTATTAGTGACTATTTTCTGTATAACTTGTATATTTTCAGTGTAACTGTATCTTCCAAACTACTGAACGGATGTGGGTGAATTGTGGACATGTGGTTCACCCAGATCCCCCGGTTCCGAGGATATATTGGTTATGGGGTTATTGCATGTTTTGGGGTTCCTGTGATATGTTTTATAAAACTGTATTTCTCTGCCTTTGATAATTATATTCGCCAGTGTGTTCAATAATCATCATCGGCAGAGGGGAGGATTTTGTGTGGGTGTGTTTCTATTGTCCCATTGTGTGTTTAAATGGTGATGTCTGTCCTGTTGTCTCCACATGTTTATTGGTGATCTCCCTTTTGTCCTGAGAGATAATTGGATTGCCTTCGGTTGTCTCCGGGACAGAGAGGAGGAAACCATGATGCATTGTGGGGATGTGTTGCATCTGTTCTGTATTTGCAAAACTGTAATAAAAACCAGGCTGGGTGTGCCAGCACGTCAGTTCCTGTTTTACCCACAAGGTGAAGTGTCGTCTCATCATTGGGGGAGGATTTATGGTATGCTGTCCCAGTTTGACTGCTAGGAGCATAAACCTATTCGTATGGTTTCCTATTCCACTGTCTACAGCATTCATATGTTTGAAGAGGATTCATCTGCTTCTTCGGTTCGGTGATGGTGGTGTCTGCCAGAGTGCTTGGAGACCTCAGGAAACGCTAGGAGCATCCAGCAACGGAGGTACTCAGTCGGGGTGCCAGGTGATCCGTTACAGTGACTGTGAAATTTAGGCCACAAATATGGCTTTCTCATAATGGGGCATACTAAGGTGAAAAAAAACATCTGTTTCATGTATTGCACATCGAGGATTAGATATGCATGAGTGAGTGTCACATTTTGGCCAGAAATACAGCTTTTGCTTACTGGGATGGAAAAAAAAAACATTTGTTTGATATAGTGCACATCTAGGATTAGACATGCATAAGTGAGTGTCACATTTAGGCCAGAAATACAACTTTTTGCTTACTGGGGTAAAAAAACCCTCTAATATACTGCACATCTGGGATTAGACATGCATAAGCGACTGTGAAATTTTGGCCACAAATAAGGCTTTCTCATACTGGGGCATACTGGGGTGAAAAAAAAACCTCTGCTTTATATAGTGCACATCTAGGATTAGACATGCATTAGTGAGTGTCACATTTAGGCCAGAAATACAGCTTTTTGATTACTGGGGTGAAAAAAAACCCATCTGTTTGATATAGTGCACATCTAGGATTAGACTTCCATAAGTGAGTGTCACATTTAGGCCAGAAATACAACTTTTTGCTTACTGGGGTGAAAAAACCCTCTGATATACTGCACATCTGGGATTAGACATGCATAAGTGACTCTGAAATTTAGGCTACAAATACGGCTTTTTGCTCATTGGGGTGAAAAAAAAACCTCTGATATACTGCACATCTGGGATTAGACATGCATAAGTGACTCTGAAATTTAGGCTACAAATATGGCTTTTTGCTCATTGGGGTGAAAAAAAACCTCTTATATACTGCACATCTGGGATTAGACATGCATAAGTGAGTGTCAAATTTAGGCTACAAATACGGCTTTGTGCTAACTGGGGTAAAAAAAAAAAAACTCTGATATACTGCACATCTGGGATTAGACGTGCATAAATGACTGTGAAATGCATGCCACTAATACGGCTTTCTCATCCTGGGGTGGAAAAAAACATCTGTTTCATATAGTGCACATCTAGGATTAGACATGCATAAGTGAGTGTCACATTTAGGTCATAAATGCAGCTTTCTGTTTACTGGGGTGAAAAAAAACCATCTGCTTGAAATAGTGCACATCTAGGAATAGACGTGCATAAGTGAGTGTCACATTTAGGCCAGAAATACAGCTTTTTGCTTATTGGGGTGAAAAAACCCTCTGAAAAACTGCACATCTGGGATTAGACATGCATAAGTGAATGTGAAATTTAGGCCACAAATATGGCTTTCTCATACTGGGGCATACTGGAGTGAAAAAATCCCCATCTGTTTGATATAGTGCACATCTAGGATTAGACTTGCATAAGTGAGTGTCACATTTAGGCCAGAAATACAGCTTTTTGCTTACTGGGGTGAAAACAAAAACCCACCTGTTTCATATAGTGCATAGCTAGGATTTGACATGCATAAGTGAGTGTCACATTGAGCCCAGAAATGCAGCTTTTTGCTTACTGGGGTGAAAAAAAAAAACATCCGTTTGATATAGTGCACATCTAGGATTAGACTTGCATAAGTGAGTGTCACATTTAGGCCAGAAATACAGCTTTTTGCTTACTGTGGTGGAAAAAACTACATCTGTTTCACATAGTGCACATCTAGGATTAGACGTGCATAAGTGAGTGTCACATTTAGGCCAGAAATACAGCTTATTGCTTACTGGGGTGAAAAAAAACCTCTGATATACTGCACATATGGGATTAGACATGCATAAGTACTTTGAAATTTAGGACACAAATACGGCTTTCTCATTCTGGGGCATACTGGGGTGAAAAAAAACATCTGCTTCATATAGTGCACATCTAGGATTATAAATGCATAAGTGAATATCACATTTTGGCCAGAAATGCAGGTTTTTGCTTACTGGGGTGAAAAAACACCCATCTGTTTGATATAGTGCACATCTAGGATTAGACTTGCATAAGTGAGTGTCACATTTAGGCCAGAAATACAGCTTTTTGCTTACTGGGGTGAAAAACCCTCTGATAAACTGCACATCTGGGATTAGACATGCATAAGCGACTGTGAAATTTTGGCCACAAATAAGGCTTTCTCATACTGGGGCATACTGGGGTTAAAAAAAAACCTCTGCTTTATATAGTGCACATCTAGGATTAGACATGCATTAGTGAGTGTCACATTTAGGCCAGAAATACAGCTTTTTGATTACTGGGGTGAAAAAAAACCCATCTGTTTGATATAGTGCACATCTAGGATTAGACTTCCATAAGTGAGTGTCACATTTAGGCCAGAAATACAACTTTTTGCTTACTGGGGTGAAAAAACCCTTTGATATACTGCACATCTGGGATTAGACATGCATAAGTGACTCTAAAATTTAGGCTACAAATACGGCTTTTTGCTCATTGGGGTGAAAAAAAAACCTCTGATATACTGCACATCTGGGATTAGACATGCATAAGTGACTCTGAAATTTAGGCTACAAATATGGCTTTTTGCTCATTGGGGTGAAAAAAACCTCTTATATACTGCACATCTGGGATTAGACATGCATAAGTGAGTGTCAAATGTAGGCTACAAATACGGCTTTGTGCTAACTGGGGTAAAAAAAAAAACAAACTCTGATATACTGCACATCTGGGATTAGACGTGCATAAATGACTGTGAAATGTATGCCACTAATACGGCTTTCTCATCCTGGGGTGGAAAAAAACATCTGTTTCATATAGTGCACATCTAGGATTAGACATGCATAAGTGAGTGTCACATTTAGGTCATAAATACAGCTTTCTGTTTACTGGGGTGAAAAAAAACCATCTGCTTGAAATAGTGCACATCTAGGAATAGACGTGCATAAGTGAGTGTCACATTTAGGCCAGAAATACAGCTTTTTGCTTATTGGGGTGAAAAAACCCTCTGATAAACTGCACATCTGGGATTAGACATGCATAAGTGAATGTGAAATTTAGGCCACAAATATGGCTTTCTCATACTGGGGCATACTGGAGTGAAAAAATCCCCATCTGTTTGATATAGTGCACATCTAGGATTAGACTTGCATAAGTGAGTGTCACATTTAGGCCAGAAATACAGCTTTTTGCTTACTGGGGTGAAAACAAAAACCCACCTGTTTCATATAGTGCATAGCTAGGATTTGACATGCATAAGTGAGTGTCACATTGAGCCCAGAAATGCAGATTTTTGCTTACTGGGGTGAAAAAAAAAAACATCTGTTTGATATAGTGCACATCTAGGATTAGACTTGCATAAGTGAGTGTCACATTTAGGCCAGAAATACAGCTTTTTGCTTACTGTGGTGGAAAAAACTACATCTGTTTCACATAGTGCACATCTAGGATTAGACGTGCATAAGTGAGTGTCACATTTAGGCCAGAAATACAGCTTATTGCTTACTGGGGTGAAAAAACCCTCTGATATACTGCACATCTGGGATTAGACATGCATAAGTACTTTGAAATTTAGGACACAAATACGGCTTTCTCATTCTGGGGCATACTGGGGTGAAAAAAAAACATCTGTTTCATATAGTGCACATCTAGGATTATAAATGCATAAGTGAATATCACATTTTGGCCAGAAATGCAGCTTTTTGCTTACTGGGGTGAAAAAACACCCATCTGTTTGATATAGTGCACATCTAGGATTAGACTTGCATAAGTGAGTGTCACATTTAGGCCAGAAATACAGCTTTTTGCTTACTGGGGTGAAAAACCCTCTGATAAACTGCACATCTGGGATTAGACATGCATAAGCGACTGTGAAATTTTGGCCACAAATAAGGCTTTCTCATACTGGGGCATACTGGGGTGAAAAAAAAACCTCTGCTTTATATAGTGCACATCTAGGATTAGACATGCATTAGTGAGTGTCACATTTAGGCCAGAAATACAGCTTTTTGATTACTGGGGTGAAAAAAAACCCATCTGTTTGATATAGTGCACATCTAGGATTAGACTTCCATAAGTGAGTGTCACATTTAGGCCAGAAATACAGCTTTTTGCTTACTGGGGTGAAAATACCCTCTGATAAACTGTACATCTGGGATTTCACATGCATAAGTGACTGTAAAATTTAGGCCACAAATTCGGCTTTCTCATACTGGGGCATACTGGGGAGAAAAAAACACATCTGTTTCATTTAGTGCACATCTAGGATTAGACGTGCATGAGTGAGTTTCACATTCAGGCCATGAATATAGCTTTTTGCTTACTGGGTTGAAAAAACGCACTGATAAACTGCATATCTGGGATTAAATGTGCATAAGTGACTGTGAAATTTAGGCCCCAAATTCAGCTTTCTCATACTGGGCCATACTGGGGTGAAAAAAAAAACATCTTTTTTTTTTTTTTCCCCCAGTATGCCCCAGTATTTGAAAGCCGTATTTGAGTCTTAAATTTCACACTCACTTATGCATGTCTAATCCCAGATGTGCAGTATATAAGAGGGTTTTTTCACCCCAATAAGTAAAAAGCCGCATTTGTGGCCAAAATTTCACAGTCACTTATGCATGTCTAATCACAGATGTGCAGTATATCAGATGTTTTTTTCACCCCAGTGAGCAAAAATCTGTATTTCTGGGCAAATTGTGACACTCACTTATGCATGTCTAATCCTAGATGTGCACTATATGAAACAGATGGTTTTTTTTCACCCTAGTAAGCAAAAAGCTGTATCTCTGGCCTTAATGTGACACTCACTTATGCATTTATAATCCTAGATGTGCACTATATGAAACAGATGTTTTTTTTCACCCCAGTATGCCCCAGAATGAGAAAGCCGTATTTGTGGCCTAAATTTCACAGTCACTTATGCATGTCTAATCCCAAATGTGCAGTTTATCAGAGAGTTTTTTTTACCCCAGTAAGCAAAAAGCTGTATTTCTGGCCAAAATGTGACACTCACTTATGCATGTCTAATCCTAGATGTGCACTATGTGATACAGATGTTTTTTTTTTTTCACCCCTCTGATAAACTGCATATCTGGGATAAGATGTGCATAAGTGACTGTGAAATTTAGGCCACAAATACGGCTTTCTCATACTGGGCCATACTGGGGTGAAAAAAACACATCTGTTTGATATAGTGCACATCTAGGATTAGACTTCTTAAGTGAGTGTCACATTTAGGCCAGACATGCAGCTTTTTGCTTACTGGGGTAAAAAAAACCTCTCATATACTGCACATCTGGGATTAGACATATGCATAAGTGACTGTGAAATTTAGGCCACAAATACGGCTTTCTCATTCTGGGGCATTTGGGTGAAAAAAAACGATCTGCTTCATATAGTGCACATCTAGGATTATACGTGCATAAGTGAGTGCCACGTTTAGGCCAGAAATACAGCTTTTTGCTTACTGGGAAAAAAAACACACACATCTGTTTCATATAGTCACATCTAGGATTAGACATGCATAAGTGAGTGTCATGTTTAGCCCAGAAATCTGACATACTGCACATCTATGAATAGACATGCATAAGTGACTGTGAAATTTAGGCCACAAATACGGCTTTTTGCTTACTGGGTTGAAAAAAACCTCTTATATACTGCACATCTGGGATTAGACATGCATAAATGCGTGTCACATTTAGGCCACAAATACAGCTTTGTGCAAACTGGGGTGAAAAAACCCTCTGATATACTGCACATCTGGGATTAGACATGCATAAGTGACTGTGAAATTTAGGACACAAATACGGCTTTCTCATACTGGGGCATACTGGGGTGAAAAAACCCCATCTGTTTCATATAGGGCACATTTGGGATTAGACGTGCATAAGTGAGTGTCACATTTAGGCCAGAAACACGGCTTTGTGCTTACTGCAGTGAAAAAACCCTCCGATATACTGCACATCTGAGATTATACGTGCATAAGTTACTGTGAAATTCAGGCTACAACTACTGATATCATATAGAGTAAAAAAAATAATAATTTGTATAATACCCTACATCAGTGTATTTATTGGCAGTTAATTATTTTTAACAGACTTAACCACTTTTTACTTTGCTTTGTGAATGCTAACTATGAGGCAAACATCTAATAAGTGACGAGTTCATAGTCGTGTTGGTGGAGCCTCTCGTGTAAGGAGAGGACGTGGCCGCTCTGCCACAGCTACACGTCCTACTGAACCTACTACCTCATTTCCCAGTAGCCGCCATGATCTACAGCGATATTTGGTTGGGCCTTATGCCGTTCTAAGGATGGTAAGGCCTGAGCAAGTACAGGCGCTAGTCAATTGGGTGTCCGACAGTTGATCCAGCACGTTCATGCTCCCTCTTCTGCTGCTGCCTCGGCCTCTTCCTCCGCCTCTGGAGGAACGTTGGCACCTGCCGCCCAGCAAACAGAGGATGTGCGACCAACAACAACACCACCTCCGTCACCAAGCATCTCCACCATGTCGCACGGAACCGTTCAGCTCTCAATCTCACTAACCTTTTATAGAAAGCATAAATTCCCACCTAGCCACCCTCGATCCCTGGCCCTGAATGCCAACTTTTCTAAACTACTGGCCTTTGAAATGCTGTCATTCAGGCTGGTGAAGACGGACAGCTTCAAACAGCTCATGTCGCTTGCTGTCCCACAGTACGTCGTTCCCAGCCGCCACTACTTCTCCAAGAGAGCCGTGCCCTCCTTGCACAACCACGTATCTGATAAAATCAAGTGTGCATTGCGCAATGCCATCTGTGGCAAGGTCCACCTAATTACAGATACGTGGACCAGTAATAATGGCCAGGGACGCCATATCTCCCTAACTGCACACTGGGTAAATGTAGTGGCGGCTGAACCCCAGGCGGAGAGCTGTTTGGCGCACGTCCTTCCGCCACCAATGATCGCAGGGCATCATTCTTTGCTTCCTGTTGTCTCCTCTTCCTACTCGGCTTCCTTCTCCTCTTCTACCACCTCCTCATACGGTCATCAACAGACCTTCACCACCAACTTCAGCACAGCCAGGGTTAAACGTCAGCAGGCCGTTCTGAAACTGATGTGTTTGGGGGACAGGCCCCACACCGCACAGGAATTGTGGCGGGGTATAGAACAACAGACCGACGAGTGGTTGCTGCCAGTGAGCCTCAAGCCCGGCCTGGTGGTGTGTGATAATGGGCGAAATCTCGTTGTAGCTCTGGGACTATCCGGTTTGACGTACATACCTTGCCTGGCACATGTGCTGAATTTGGTGGTGCAGAAATTAATTCACAACTACCCCGACATGTCAGAGCTGCTGCGTAAAGTGCGGGCCGTCTGTGCGCGCTTCCGGCGTTCTCATCCTGCTGCCTCTTGGCTGTCTGCTCTACAGCGTAACTTCGGCCTTCCCGCTCACCACCTCATATGCGATGTGCCCACCAGGTGGAACTCCACCTTGCACATGCTGGAGAGACTGTGCGAGCAGCAGCAGGCCATAGTGGAGTTTCAGCTGCAGCACGCACGAGTGAGTTGCACTGCGGAACAGCACCACTTCACCACCAATGACTGAGCCTCCATGTGAGACCTGTGTGCCCTGTTGCACTGTTTCAAGTACTCCGCCAACATGGCCAGTGGTGATGACGCCGTTATCAGCATTACAATACCACTTCTATGTCTCCTTGAGAAAACACTTAGGGCGATGATGGAAGAGGATGTGGCCCTGGACAAGGAGGAGGAAGATGGGTCATCTCTAACACTTTCAGTCCAGTGTTTTAGAAGTGGCTCAGAAAGAGGATTTTTGCAACAGCAGAGGCCAGGTACAAATTTGGCCAGCCAGGGCCCACTACAGGAGGATGAGGAGGATGAGGAGAAGGAGAGGAGGATGGGGATAAAGCATTTTCACAGCGGGGTGGCATCCAACGCAGCTCGGGCCCATCACTTGTGCGTGGCTGGGGGGATACGGAGGACGAGGACGATACACCTCCCACAGAGGACATCTTGTCCTTACCTCTGGGCAGCCTGGCACACATGAGCGACTACATGCTGCAGTGCCTGCGCTATGACAGCAGAGTTGCCCACATTTTAACGTGTGCTGACTACTGGGTGGCCACCCTGCTGGATCCCCGTTACAAAGACAATGTGCCGTCCTTAATTCCCTCACTGGAGCGTGATCGGAAGATGCGCGACTACAGGCGCACGCTGGTAGACGCACTCCTGAGTGCATTCCTGACTGACGCAAGGGGACAAGTGGAAGCACAAGGCGAAGGCAGGGAAGGAGGAAGAGGTCGCCATCGCTGCTTTGTCAGCGGCAGCACCTCTGAAGGCAGGGTTATCATGGCCGACATGTGGAAAAGCTTTGGATATGGAGCGTGTTAGCAGGAGGCAGCATTTGAACAACATGGTGGAACAGTACCTGTGCACACGCCTACACGTACTGACTGATGGTTCTGCCCCATTCAACTTCTGGGTCTCCAAATTGTCCACATGGCCAGAGCTTGCCCTGTATGCCTTGGAGGTGCTGGCCTGCCCTGCAGCCAGTGTACTCTCTGAACATGTATTTAGCACGGCAGGAGGCGTCATTACAGACAGACGCAGCCACCTGTCCACAGCCAACGTGGACAAGCTCACGTTCATTAAAATGAACCAGGCTTGGATCCCTCATGACTTGTCTGTACCTTGTGCAGAATAGAAAGTTCTAACAGCCTCAACCATCCATCCATGTACTCAAGTGCACTTATTACTTTTTGTTTATTTTTTTATATGTCCCAATACTTTGACATTTTGACAAAAGTTGACATTTTTACAGCCATTTTAGTGCTCAAAAGTTCGGGTCCTCATTGACTTCAATTGACTAGATTTTTTTTTTCACGTTCAGCCGAACCTGCCAAACCTGAACATCCAGGTGTCCGCTCAACTCTACTCAGGGTCTCTTCAAATGCAACACAGTGCCCAAAATCTATTCCAGGAAAATCTGCCATCGGAAAACTATGTGGCGCTCCTTTCCTTTTGAGCACAGCTGTGTGGCGATACAGAAGTTTAGAATCACATATGGGATGTTGCTGTAAACGGCAGAATTAGGGTCATAAATATTGAGGTTTTTTTTGGCTGTTCAATCTTGTTAAATGGATTAAAATTGAAAATCTGCAAAAAAAAAAAAGTGAAATTTGAAATTTCACCTCCATTTTCCTTTAATTTTGTGGAATACCTAAACGGTTAACAAAGTTTTTAAAATCAAGTTTGAATATTTTCAGTAGTTTCCAAATTTATGTCATATCCAAACTGTAGTTTCCAAATTTATGTCATACATGGGTGGTTTCAATTTTGTAAGCCCCTCAAAGTGACTTCACAACTGAAATGGTTCTTAAAAAAAGTGAGTTTTGGAAATTTTGGAATATTTTCTTGAAAATTTTCTACTAAATGTCTACTAAAAATAAAATGACATTTACAAAATGATGCCAAGTAGACATATGGAGAAGGTTTAGTAATAACTATTTTATGAGGTGTCACTATCCATCTTAAAAGCAAATTTTGAATAAATAAAAAATGCTAATTTTTTCAAATTTTCCATAAATTTTGATTTGTTTTTAGAAATAAAGGTAAAACATATCAACTCAAATTTACTACTAACATGAAATGAACATGTCATGTTAAACAATCTCAGAATGGCTTGCATAAGTAAACCCATTCCAATGTTATTACTACGTCAGGTTTTCAAAAATCGGCCTGGGCTTTAAGGTTAAATGTGGCTGCGTATTGAAGGGGTTAAAAGTCAACTGTTGCTTATTTATCTTTGTTGGCAAAATTTTATAATTTGTTCACTAAATTGGTGCTGAACATGGAAACATCTGGCCACTTAGAACCAGATGTTCATCTGTTATAAAATATGTATGATAACATTACAGGCTTCAGGGCTAAATCAGATTCAGTGGAATATTTACTTATGTTTGCATAAAATATGTAAATGCACATTCTGTTTGCCGAACATCAACTCCCAACAACTATAGAAACACAACCATAATTCCCAAGTAATGGAAACTAATTAAACAATACCTAATCTGGAAAACACAATACAACAGCACCTGCAAACACAAATAACAAAGTAAATACAATAGTGCCACACTCACTATAGAAAATGTACTAATGCTACATTTTAAATGTGAGATTCTTGGCAAATACATTTTGTACACAATGATTTGTGCCTGTTTGCCAATGACAAGTCAATCTCTTTATCTACTACCTCCTCTGGTGCCAGTAGAAAAAGAGGAATGAAGGTTCCAAAATCAGCCTGTGGGACAGACAGGTTAGTTAGGAGTGCATGACCAATGGAGTCAGCCACACCTCCAATTTGGACTGCAAAGAAAATTGGAGGTTAGTCAGCACATCCCAGTGCGCAGTTGCACGTCACCATGGCTAAAAGCACAAAAGCAAAAACAAACAATGCAACAGCACTCTGCAAACACAAACAATATAGTAAATACAATCGTGCCATACTCATTACTCTTACTGGAATACATCAGAAGGTTAAACAGACAATTCATTGAAAGTCCAATGATGTGTAGTGGTAGGGTAATTATATAACTTATCACTGAAAATGTGCAGTCAAACCTTACTCTAAAATACAACTTTTAATAATATAAATTAAAACAAATGCACTTCAAAATCACATGATTTCATATAAATAGATAGCAATATCAGGTAGGAAACTAAATAAAGCAAATAAAGTAACCAAAGTAAAGTAGAGAGAACAGAGGGGCTCCTAGTGTTAATATTCTCTAACATCTAATATTGTCTGCTACTGTCGTCACTCACGGTTAGGTGACTCACAAATATCAATGTACCTGGGTCACCAGCTGTCATCATTAGTAGATCTTTAAGGTCACCTTGGTGTAGATGTTCATATTCTTTAATAACAATCACCAGAATATAGGTCCTCAACGATCGCCATATAAATATAGTCCAGAGAGTAAAGAAATAGCACAAAAAATAAAGTATATAACATCTTGGGGGGGGGGGGGGTGCATTTTCCCTATTTGTAACAAGCATCCCTGCCTGCAAGCAGAGTAATTACCCCGAAAGGGACGTCCCCATTTCAGTGGCTGTCCTTGTCCCTAAAACCATCCCTACCTACATAAAGCCCCGATGCATTTCCTCTTTCAGGATGTGCAGGTTCATCAGGAGACAATAAAAAAATCTCACCAATTGCTCAATCATAAGTGCCAGCATTTGGTATAAGCTGCGGCCTTTGGTATAAGCTGCACCTTGGGGTGATTACTCTGCTTGTAGGCAGGGAGGCTTGTTAGAAATAGGTTGAGTGCCCCTCCCCCCCAACAATTGCCTACCAACAGCTATGGGCTTTATTTTTTGTGTTATATATTTACTCTCTGGACTATATTTATTTGGCGATCATTGAGGACCTATATTCTGGCGATTCGTAGTAAAGAATATGAACATCTACACCAAGCTGACTTTAAAGTGTAACTGTTTTCATCAAAAAATCTATTTTAGCATATGTTACTGCTGCTGGATTATGCATAAAGCAATCTTAATTTTTTTCACATACCACTGTTTTCCATGAGCTTTTCCATTAATGACGGCTGTTTTAAATCCTGCAATATAAGTATCTTCTCATGATGGCTCCTCAGCCAGTTCTCTTAGACCAAAACTACCTTTCCTCACTTCCCATACACACTTGCTTTAGCCAGCAGCTTCCTGCCAGCCAATCGGATTGAATTACTGAGAGACACACCTCCTCACTCTGAAGCCTAATGCAGGCAATGCAGTGTGGAGGACGGCCCCTTTGTCACGGACGTACCGAGACATACGGACGTCCCGGCGACAGTGAGTGGCAGGAGATCTGTGAGACTGCCAGCACATGGTTTGATCTGACAGGTTTTCCTTGTCGATCAATAGGTGTCAGTGTTGTTTCTGGTAATGGCCACACCCCTTGCCTCCAGGTGTTGCTAATGTAGTCATTTAACCTTCCTTATTTATAGTTGCTTCTTCCACAATGCTGTGCTGTTTGTTTATAGCTTCTGTACCTGGTCCTGTGGATAGTGTGTGGTTGGATCTTGGCTGAGTTCCTGGTGCTTCCATAGCTCCTTTGAAGTTAAGTCTTTCCTTTCCCTTTTGAATTTTGTTTGGGTTCTGTGAGTTGCATTTCCCTATTGTTTGTATTTGGCCTGAAGGAGACTCCTGTTTGTCCTTCCTTTTGGAGGAACAGGTAGTCTCGTCCCTGCTATTAGTACCAGAGTCCTATAGAGCTAGATAAGACTCTAGGTATTCCTGTGTATGAACTCACCTACCTTTGGGGTCTGTTCATACTGGTAGTCAGTCAGGATTAGGGTTTTCACTAGGAGGTGTCCTGCCAAAACCGTCATTTTTTGTTTGTTTGTATGCAGCCATGGATCCTATTGCTGCACTGGTAGGTCAGCTGCAAGGGCTGTCTTTGGAGGTAGTTGACCTCCACACGACCATCTCGCAGATGCAGAGATCACAGGCTGTTGGTCCTGGTGGTAGTGGTGGAGACCAGGCCTATCTGGAGCCTAAAAATGCCCCAGATCGGACCTCTGTAGCCGACACCAAGCTGCGCGGCCTTCGTTAGGGTGATCATTCCAGATTTATTGCTCTTAGATTAGGAGGTGGGCTACGGATATGGAATGATCCCTCCGCATCCAGTTTTGTCAAGGGTTATCAGAGAGGTTGAAGGACGATTTAGCCTTTCATGAAACCCCAGTGTCTCTGGAGGCTGCTATGTCTCTTGCTATACGCATTGATAGACGCCTGAGAGAGAGATCTAGGGTCCCCCACTCTCAGGACGTACTATCAAATGATGTATCGTCCTCCTCTGACATTTTGGGTGAAGCTACTCCTGGGTTTATTATTATTATTGACGGCATTAATTTTATTTTGACACATAATGCCTTCTACTTCCAAGATTGGGTATACAAACAGATACCGGGTACCGCGATGGGTATGCACTTTGCACCGAGTTTTGCTAACCTGTTTATGGGTGCCTTTGAGAAAACCCATATCTATCAAACTGACTATTGGTCTAATGATATCATTTTTTTAAAAACGATTTATAGATGATCTTATTTTTATCTGGAAAGGGGAAATTACCGGTATGGAACAATTTATAGTACACCTGAACCATAACCAATGGGGAATGTCTTTCACATAGAACCATCATAGCATCAGAACCAAATTCTGAGACCTGGAATTTTTTATACAAAACAAAGAAATATTGACACAGACTTTCTTTAAGAAAGTTGATAGCAATAGCTACCTAGACTTCAAAATAACTCATTATAAGAAATTAAAGAGCAATATTCCATTTAACCAATTTCAAAGAATCAGGCAGAACTGTATCCTAGAAAAGGACTTTGAAGATCAGAGCGAAATCCTCTCAGAATGATTCAAGGAAAAAGGATATCCTAATCAGATTGTAACCAAGGCAAAGCAACAAGCATCTGAACTGATACAAACAGACTGCCTATCGCCCAAGTCTAAATCCAAGTCAGAGGAAGTAACTAACATCTATCATATGAATTATATTCCTAATTACATCAAAGATCACAATTAAATCAAATCTATCCTAAATAAAAACTGGCATCTTCTGAAGAAAGATCCAGTTTTGAACCAGATTATACCAAGCACTCCTCATCTGACGTACAGACGAGCCCGCACTCTTATAAATATCCTAGCCCCCAGTAAGCTCAAAGATGTCACCACCATAGGGGGGTCACACCATTACTACACAAAAAGCTGGAAGTAGTAAATGTGGCCAAAATAGATGCCTATGCTGCAATACCATCTGCCAAGAAACATGCTTTAAGATTAAAGGGTTTCTACCACTTAGGTGTCACATATTTGGCTGTCAGACACTAGCGATCCGCTAGTGTCTGCTCTGGCCAACCATCCTAATATAATTGCTTTTGGGGCGGTGGTTTGGCTAAAATAACTACTTTTATTAATATGCTAATGAGCCTCTAGGTGCTATGGGGGCGTCATTAGCACCTAGAGGCTCCGTCTACCTTTAGAAACTGCCGCCCCCAGCGCGTCCCTCCAGCCCGCCCATCTCTTCCTGAATGCGATCCTCGTATGTATTCTGCGCATGCGCAGTGAATGTCTGACCGCTTCCTTGCTCAGACATCTCCACTGCGCCTGCGCGATGACGCCATAGTGCTCCGAGGCACAGGCGCAGTGGAGATGTCTGAGCAGGAAGCTGTCAGACATTTACTGCGCATGCGCAGAATACATACGAGGATCGCATTCAGGAAGAGATGGGCGGGCTGGAGGGACGCGCTGGGGGTGGCAGTTTCTAAAGGTAGACGGAGCCTCTAGGTGCTAATGACGCCCCCATAGCACCTAGAGGCTCATTAGCATATTAATAAAAGTAGTTATTTTAGCCAAACCACCGCCCCAAAAGCAATTATATTAGGATGGTTGGCCAGAGCAGACACTAGCGGATCGCTAGTGTCTGACAGCCAAATATGTGACACCTAAGTGGTAGAAACCCTTTAAGAAAGATGGCGAATGTATTAAAATACAGGGCACTGTGGACTGCAGCTCTACACATGAAATATATGTCTTAGAGTGCACATGTGGGCTACAATATGTGGGACGTACAATACAAACTTTGGGGAACAGACTAAATAAACATAGGTCAAACGTAAAAAAAAAAAACTGTTCCAGAAACATAGTGTTTCCAGAGATGCGGCCTGTCATATATCTTCTATATAAAAAGAATCTTCAAAGAGAGGATAAAAAAAAACATTAAAATTATATTATCCTTCTGGCGGACATAAACACGCCTCTAAGTTCTTTTTGTCAAGTATCTTAATTTAATTTGTGCAAGCAGTGAAACATAGGGACAATTGTATATGCAAAAATATATAATCGTTTATTATAAAAACAAAGAATATAAAAATCAATACAATTGCAAAACAAATGATGACGTTACAAAATAATACCCAAATGTACCACACGGTATTATTTTGTGATTTATGACAACCAGTGTCATACTTTTAACAAACAGACTCATATACCAAGAGAAACTTAGGATCTTCTGTTTATCAAACAGGTTATAGCAATAAAACACGGATTATACAGGAAAATAACTGTTATCCCTTGACTCTGTTTTCCTATGACCAATCAAAAATATATGATATAAATATAATAAAATATTCAGCTCAACAATCAGACTGGAAAATAACTTTCCAAGGGTTTTAGTCCTCTTTTCAAATAATGTCAGATCTTCCATTAACAATATGCATCTTTGCTAAGAGAATAATCAGCATTATGGAGGCGCCTAACACTATATATTCCCACAGTATGGGAACTCTTGGCTATATACCGAGAGAAATATCTTATTAATATCACGAGTAGTAAACAGAAATATACGTTACCGGGTCAAAGGTAGACAGAGTTCAGATGGGACCAGTTCTGAAGAACTTCTGGTAGTTTCTTCTGGTAAAGTTTTATCTTTGATTGATTAAATGGATGGATGGATGGATCTATATGGATCTACAGTACAGACCAAAAGTTTGGACACACCTTCTCATTCAAAGAGTTTTCTTTATTTTCATGACTATGAAAATTGTAGATTCACACTGAAGGCATCAAAACTATGGCATCAACGCATGTGGAATTATATACATGACAAACAAGTGTGAAACAAATGAAAATACAGGGAGTGCAGAATTATTAGGCAAATGAGTATTTTGACCACATCATCCTCTTTATGCATGTTGTCTTACACCAAGCTGTATAGGTTCGAAAGCCTACTACCAATTAAGCATATTAGGTGATGTGCATCTCTGTAATGAGAAGGGGTGTGGTCTAATGACATCAACACCCTATATCAGGTGTGCATAATTATTAGGCAACTTCCTTTCCTTTGGCAACATGGGTCAAAAGAAGGACTTGACAGGCTCAGAAAAGGCAAAAATAGTGAGATATCTTGCAGAGGGATGCAGCACTCTTAAAATTGCAAAGCTTCTGAAGCGTGATCATCGAACAATCAAGCGTTTCATTCAAAATAGTCAACAGGGTCGCAAGAAGCGTGTGGAAAAACCAAGGCGCAAAATAACTGCCCATGAACTGAGAAAAGTCAAGCGTGCAGCTGCCAAGATGTCACTTGCCACCAGTTTGGCCATATTTCAGAGCTGCAACATCACTGGAGTGCCCAAAAGCACAAGGTGTGCAATACTCAGAGACATGGCCAAGGTAAGAAAGGCTGAAAGAGGACCACCACTGAACAAGACACACAAGCTGAAACGTCAAGACTGGGCCAAGAAATATCTCAAGACTGATTTTTCTAAGGTTTTATGGACTGATGAAATGAGAGTGAGTCTTGATGGGCCAGATGGATGGGCCCGTGGCTGGATTGGTAAAGGGCAGAGAGCTCCAGTCCAACTCAGATGCCAGCAAGGTGGAGGTGGAGTACTGGTTTGGGCTGGTATCATCAAAGATGAGCTTGTGGGGCCTTTTCGGGTTGAGGATGGAGTCAAGCTCAACTCCCAGTCCTACTGCCAGTTTCTGGAAGACACCTTCTTCAAGCAGTGGTACAGGAAGAAGTCTGCATCCTTCAAGAAAAACATGATTTTCATGCAGGACAATGCTCCATCACACACGTCCAAGTACTCCACAGCGTGGCTGGCAAGAAAGGGTATAAAAGAAGAAAATCTAATGACATGGCCTCCTTGTTCACCTGATCTGAACCCCATTGAGAACCTGTGGTCCATCATCAAATGTGAGATTTACAAGGAGGGAAAACAGTACACCTCTCTGAACAGTGTCTGGGAGGCTGTGGTTGCTGCTGCACGCAATGTTGATGGTGAACAGATCAAAACACTGACAGAATCCAGGGATGGCAGGCTTTTGAGTGTCCTTGCAAAGAAAGGTGGCTATATTGGTCACTGATTTGTTTTTGTTTTGTTTTTGAATGTCAGAAATGTATATTTGTGAATGTTGAGATGTTATATTGGTTTCACTGGTAAAAATAAATAATTGAAATGGGTATATATTTGTTTTTTGTTAAGTTGCCTAATAATTATGCATAGTAATAGTCACCTGCGCACACAGATATCCCCCTAAAATAGCTAAAACTAAAAACAAACTAAAAACTACTTACAAAAATATTCAGCTTTGATATTAATGAGTTTTTGGGGTTCATTGAGAACATGGTTGTTGTTCAATAATAAAATTAATCCTCAAAAATACAACTTGCCTAATAATTCTGCACTCCCTGTATGTCATATTCTAGGTTCTTCAAAGTAGCCACCTTTTGCTTTGATTACTGCTTTTCACACTCTTGGCATTCTCTTGATGAGCTTCAAGAGGTAGTCCCATGAAATGGTTTTCACTTCACAGGTGTGCCCTGTCAGGTTTAATAAGTGGGACTTCTTGCCTTATAAATGGGGTTGGGACCATCAGTTGCGTTGAGGAGAAGTCAGGTGGATACACAGCTGATAGTCCTACTGAATAGACTGTTAGAATTTGTATTATGGCAAGAAAAAAGCAGCTAAGTAAAGAAAAACGAGTGGCCATCAAAATGAAGGTCAGTCAGTCAGCCGAAAAATTGGGAAAACGTTAAAAGTAAGGCTATTTGACCATGAAGAAGAGTGATGGGGTGCTGCGCCAGATGACATGGCCTCCACAGTCACCGGACCTGAACCCAATCGAGTTGGTGTGGGGTGAGCTGGACAGCAGAGTGAAGGCAAAAGGGCCAACAAGTGCTAAGCATCTTTGGGAACTCCTTCAAGACTGTTGGAAGACCATTTCAGGGGCTACCTCTTGAAGCTCATCAAGAGAATGCCAAGAGTGTGCAAAGCAGTAATCAAAGCAAAAGGTGGCTACTTTGAAGAACCTAAAATTTGACATATTTTCAGTTGTTTCACACTAGTGTGTTATGTATATAATTCCACATGTGTTAATTCATAGTTTTGATGCCTTCATAGTCATGAAAATAAAGAAAACTCTTTGAATGAGAAGGTGTGTCCAAACTTTTGGTCTGTACCATATATGGATCTATATGGATCTGCTCTGCACACGAGTAATTATTCCCCCCTTTATCTAAGAATCAACCCTTTAGATTAGGGATTCCCAATCAGGTAAGGTGGGTGTATTTGCATGCTAATAACACCTTGATGTCAAATTAACTCCTAATATGGCATAGAACAAATAATGAAATAATATAATATTGTCCATCTACCTCCAGATGGCACTGTGGTACTGCAGATGAACATCACAATTTTTAAGCATTAAAACTAAATATCTAATAATACGTGCTCATGACCTCCTTGACCTTCTTAATATAAATCATTGAGGAAGGTCTTTTCCTGACACTTGTAATTACCTATATCTTGGATTTGTTGGAGTTGGCTGTCTTCTCCTATCTTTTTGAAATGTAGGTTGACTTGATGAAAATTTTATATAATGGCTTTGATGCTTGGCATCGGAACTTGTACATTTCAGTTATCTACATCCATGAATAACTATTGTTTTGAAATAACATTTACTCTTCTCAGAAATCCAATTAACATAAACTTACTTCAATGTTTCTGTACCTTCTACAATACCATCTAAATGATAAATACATGGTATAACATATATATAAATCGATACATTGTTACACATAGATAACACATTATATAAATTAATGATTAACATATGCTGTAAACTAAATATACCATACAGATATATATATATTATAATTATGAATATATAAATTGAACCTCATACAGCAGGTGTGCCTCAAGGATATGAATCCTTATCAAGTCATGGCTTATTCATGAAACAACCTTGTTCCCTCCAGACAGACATGTCTTAGGAAGTTGGTTTACTCCTTACAGATAATCCCATATCTTTAGTAATAACTTTTAAATACAATGTCTGTTTTATGTTCACAATTATTTTTATATAAACTGAACTTGTCATGAACTCATCTTGGTTTCTTCAGCCACATAATAGAACTTTGGTTCAGACTGATTTTATTCTTAAAGGCAATGAGATGAGCATTCATTTTGATCATAATGTCATTAGATAATATTGTATACGTATGAAAAAGCACAACAAATCCCCCTTCATTCCAAAACTTTCCATAACATGTGAATGTATTTGGAATGCATAAAAGGGCTTTTCATGTCTTCTTCTAAAGATTGGGTGCGTGAACCTTGTTTGTACCATAACTTGGCCAAAATCTTTTTGAAGAATCTTATCCAACGCACCACTTGGATGGTCAATAGACTCAACCATCCTATTATGATGATAAACAATATGCCCCATATATAATCTCCCCCCCCCCGTGCCCAAACGGAGGGATATAATATATCATTGTCCGCTGGTGAATACTGTAATGTGTCCATGGTGACGTTGTCCTTCCTGATTACCATGCGGATCGTATGGCTAGGTTTGTTATCTAGCAAAAATTTTAAGTCTGGGTTTATGGCAATCTCCTGGTTTTGGAAGGCATCAATACTCTCCACTTTTCCTTCAACGTCCTCTATGTCGACATGATATAGATTACGATTTCCAATTATAATCCTGGAATTTCGAGGTACTTTTATAATGGATAGACGAGAAGGCAGGACGATGACTTTCACCATTATGTGGTCATTTGAGAAAACAGTCATGTCTGTAGGCGAGTACTAACAAGCCACTTATTTTTAATTAAGACCGCATTTATAATGTTTCCCTCCTCGATTTTTGACAGGGTCATCTGGCACTTTTCTGATCCATGTTTCTCATATTCGAGGCCACACAACGTGTTAGTTGCGTCATAGTTAAATGGATCGCCCTCGCACTGGAAATTGTTGTCCCGGAACATCACCCAATTTTCCAGAATTGGGACAGATAACCACTTCGGTTTCCATGGTTGGTAGGCCACAATGTCAGGAGCTTGGATCCTAACATGAATGTTATCTTTCCAGGTGCCTACGTTATGAATCTTTTTCATCTGGTATACATTGTTCTTAGTAACAACAGGAATAGACAATAAAAAACAAATCTTTATTTTCATGGGATCGACATATAATGGTATGGCAATCCCCATGTTGAACGCTAGGTTCAATTGAATATATTCTATCTTATCCTTACTGATGTTCTGTAGCATCCTACGAATTACATCATAGGATACGAAATAAAGGGGAATGTGCCCTTCCCTCGGGTCTTGCATGCCACTCTGCACTTCGTCGTGGTAAACTTGAGTTTGAAAGTCAATAAGCTCTTTCAATAATATAAATTCCTGTTTAAACTGTTTGTCACTTTTGTGCAGATTTACTGAATGAGATAGCAATTCAGAGTGAAAGTTTGTGGTAACAACAGTATCTTGCACGACAGTATATAAATCCGATAAGTGTTTCTTCTGCTTCTCCATCTCTGCATGTATACTTAGTAGGTTACTCTTTAATGAACCGATTTCAAGTTCCAATGTTTTGATAGAGATGGAATTGGCAACTGCTACACCTGTGGCAATGACAGCGCCTATTATGCTAAAAATTATAGCGGCTACGATTGCAGAAATGAATCGCTTTGGTCTTTGGTTTGTAGAAAACTGCTCTCTGGTTAAGGTCTTTCTCGCTTGCTCCAGGATTTGCGTAATCCGTTCTTGGGAATATCCCACGTGCCTCTGGCACCAGGCTTGGATCTCCGGCGACGATATCTCAGACACGTTGAATTGTCTTTCAATGAAAACACGTGGATCCAGGCTGATGTAGATCTTTTGGGACAAAATCCTCTTGTTCGTCAGTATGAATCCGGCGTTGTCCTGCAGCATGATCCCGGATGAAGGGCCTGGTACAGCAATTGGCTCAGCATGGACCTCCTTCCCCAAGATTAGGATGATATAAACAATGTCGATCATCTTAGTCGGTATCATGTACCTATAAAATTGTATGACACATATTAGTACATACATTTTTAACTTTTTATCCTGCAAGAAAAGAGTTAATGCTATCATATATATTTGATTGGCATAGGTTATTTTCCTGAACAGAGCAAGTTCTCAGTTTTAGAGGTAAGTTAAGAGATGTTTAGTTACGAAGGAAACACACATGAGGATGGTTAGTTTACATGTTTGTTCATACAATACCAATCCTAGTTTCCTTCTTTAGCTGGAACCGTAAAATCTCTTCACCTCTCTTCATCTCGCGAAGTCGTGAGCTAGGATGACAAACACGTAACTGGTTAATGTGCACCCATTTTTCTACTAATTTATCCCCCTTAGGTATTTTTTATCTTGTAGACCACAGGTGATAACTTGTCAGTGATGACATAAGGTCCTTTCTAGGAAGGTAAGAACTTTCTCTCCTTCACTTGATCCCAAGCGAAGTTATAGAGATAAACCTGATCGGAAATTTGATACTCCTTCTGTGTAGTCTTCAAATCGTAGTACGTCTTAGCGCTTATTGCTGCTTTCTCTATATTCTTCTGGGCGAATGCAAAAGCATACTGATGGTGCTAGTGTAGATTTTCCACATATTAATGAGATGTTGTAGCATTTATTAAACTGTGGTCTGTTGTCCGGTATAGCAAATGTTGGGGTAACACCATCCTCCTGCCTGTGATAATTTTGAAGGGAGAAAGTTTGGTTGCTGCACTTGGGGGGGCTCTGATGGCCATAAGAACCAAAGGCAATTTGACATCCCTGTCCTTACCGGATTCATTGACAAACTTTTTTTAGAATGTTCACAATGGATTGGATTGCAGTGGTTGATGTGCAGTTTCCACAATGATCTTTTCACCTTGAATAAAGCTCCTGAAATATTGCAAAGACCACACTGTTGACAGTAATGCTTTCTCACAACTGTTGAATTTTGCCTCAACCGGTGATAAGGATTTGCTGGCATAGGTGATGATCTTGTTCAGGTTTTCCTTTTTCTGGAAAAGGACTGCACTCATGCTTTTGTCAGTAAAAGCCTGTTTCCACAAAGAAAGGTTTTCCACCCTCTGGATATGCAAGGCATGGTGCCTGGACAAGCTTGGCCTTGAGTTCATTCACAGCTTGCTCATGACACTCACTCCATTCCTAATTCACTCCTTTCTTCAGCAACTTATCCTTTCCTTGTTGGCATGACTCGTACTCCTTTTCATCGATCTCCTGATTGAAAATCAATGATGAATCTTCGATGTGGCATGTACCTTCTTCAGAACTGTAGGCCGAGTTGCTGCATCCGATTGGACAAACAGATCAAAGCGTCTGCGTTCTTCAGAGTTTGTCCCTTCTTCACTTGAATGGGAAGAAGAAATGGTTTACATCCTTCAGGGATTTTAACCTCCTAGGCAACCATGATACTCACGGCATAGGGCATCTGTTGTCCCCATCTCAAGACTTGCTTCACATCCTGGAATCCCTCTGGGTCTCCCGGTAATCTGGACCAGAGGGTATTATTTACCAGATCAATCTGCATGGCAAATTGGTGCAGAAGGTCATTACCCATATACACCTGATGCTGTGGTTCATTCAACATGATGAAAACATGTTCTGTAGTCTTACTTCCTTTTCAATCTGTACCATGGATTGAGTATACTTGGCCAGGTCTGCGATTTTGTGACTTCCCCCTTCAAGGGAAATAGTCAATACATCCTCATCCAGGGTTATCTTCTCGATTCTGTCCTTCTGGATGGTAATGATATGAGCGGTACCGTTAACAGCTTCCTCGGGCTTACCGTTTTTCAGGATCGTGACATCCGATGTTTGACTGTTCCTGCAAAGCGCCTCCACCTACACTTATCAGAGAGCCATCAAACAATTTCAATCTCAGTCTTTTTGCTGTTAAATCCAGAACCTGTTGGAAATAACTATGTGATAAGATAGTTGCCTGTGATCCTGTATCAATTAAACCCCTGATCGGCCCAATATGCCCGTCTTGAAGATAAGAGTCCACGAAATATCGGCCTTTGACCTGAAACAAATCACATAGGAAATTAGGGTGAGTGTTCTTTTCCTGTTTTTTGAGAGTGCGACCTCTCTGTAGCGTCGCAACCTCCTTCACATTCCTGCTGCAGGGAACAGGAGTAGTAGCCCCCACCTTAGGGAAAATCTGGGCTACGTCACCGTTTATAGACTGTTCACAGCCTGACGCTGATACAATAGGATCACTTGTTGGAGAAGATACAGGATTGTATGGATCAACAAGAGTCTGCAAAATAGATAACATATTAGACACCTCCTCCCTGCCCCCAACTTTAGGGTCAGGAGCACTGCAAGGCAAAATATGATTAGAATTAAATTTAGATTCTTTCTCAACCACCTTGATAACCTTGCGTTGGCCTGGGCTCTGACCCTGCCCTATTTGCTTTATGGGGCTGAGCTGGGACCTGGAGTTGCCCCTAAAAAAGGTTCAGGCTGTTTTCCTTGGGACCCCTGGGACAACTTACTTACAATGTCATACAGCTGGGTCATTTGTTCAGCCAGTTGATCAAACCTGTTTGGTTTTCAAACATTTTGATTTTGTGGGGCAGCCTGGTTATTGGTGGGTGACCTACTCCTAGGTGAATTTGAAGGCTTCTGCCTATCTTCACTTTGTTGTCTGGGCCTGTTATTCCAGTTCCTGTATCCCTGGGAACCCCTATTGTTAAAAGGCCTAGATCCCTGGGGACCTCTATTCTAATAAGGACGGTAGTTAGACCTTTCAGCAGCAGAATTATCTCCCCCTGACCTATTGAAATTTTGGGGTTTTATCTGTTTGGGTCCTACCTGTTGTCGCTGGGTTTGTTGGACAGGTCCTGTAGATTGAGGGTATTTACGTGTCTGTGTTTCAAATCCCAAGCTAGGGTTTACCTTAGCTTCAGCTATATTTTGCTCTGGGGACTTAAAATGTATAAGCGTTTATTATAAAAACAAAGAATATAAAAATCAATGCAATTGCAAAACAAATGATGAAGTTACAAAATAATACCCAAAATGTACAACACGGTGGTCTTAACACACCCCTTTCTGATCAGCACAGTGTGATTTAGTGATTTATGACAACCAGTGTCATACTTTTAACAAACAGACTCATATACCAAGAGAAACTTAGGATCTTCTGTTTATCAAGCAGGTTATAGCAATAAAACACGGATTATACAGGAAAATAATTGTTATCCCTTGACTCTGTTTTCCTATGACTAATCAAAAATATATGATGTTAATATGATAAAATATTCAGCTTGGCAATCACACTATGGAAAATAACTTTCCAAGGGTTTAGTCCTCTTTTCAAATAATGTCGGATTTTCCATGAACAATATGCATCTTTGCTAAGAGAATAATCAGCATTATGGAGGCGCCTAACACTATATATTCCCTCTTGGCTATATACCGAGAGAAATATCTTATTAACCGCCTCAGGACGGCCGCACGCAGGATTGCGTCCTGACGGCGGCCCTGTTATTCCTCCTGGACGCGCCTGTGAACGCACACAGGAGCGCGCATTCACAGGAAATGGAGGTAAACGGCAGGCTGTAGATGCGATTTTTTTAACCCCAAAAAGGTATATTAGACGCTGTTTTAATAACAGCATCTAATATACCTGCTACCTGGTCCTCTAGTGGTCCCTTTTGCTTGGATCGACCACCAGAGGACACAGGCAGCTCTGTAATAAGTAGCACCAATCACCACACTACACTACACCCCCCCTGTCACTTATTAACCCCTGATCACCCCATATAGACTCCCTGATCACCCCCCTGTCATTGATCACCCCCCTGTAAGGCTCCATTCAGACGTCCGTATGTGTTTTGCGGATCCACGGATCCGCAGATCTGCAAAACACATACGGACGTCTGAATGGAGCCTTACAGGGGGATGATCAATGACAGGCGGGTGATCACCCCATATAGACTCCCTGATAACCCCCTTTTCATTGATCACCCCCCTGTAAGGCTCCATTCAGACGTCCGTATGTGTTTTGCGGATCCACAGTATTGCCCCTAAAAATCCGCAAAACACATATGGACGTCTGAATGGAGCCTTACAGGGGGGTTATCACCCCATATAGACTTCCTGATCACCCCCCTGTAAGGCTTCATTCAGATGTCCGTCTGTGTTTTGCAGATTTGCGGATCCTTGGATCCGAAAAACACATACGGACGTCTGAATGGAGCCTTATAGGGGGGTGATCAATGACAGGGTTGTATTCACCCCATATAGACTCCCTGATCAGCCCCCTGTCATTGATCACCCCCTGTAAGGCTCCATTCAGACGTCCGTATATGTTTTGCGGATCCACAAAACACGTACACCGCGGATCCGAAAAACACGGACACCGGCAATGTGCTTTCTGCATTTTACGGATCCGCACGTTGCCAGAACTATATAGAAAATGCCTTTTCTTGTCCGCAATTGCAGACAAGAATAGGACATGTTCTGTAGGCTCTACAAAAAACGCAGTGTTCGCCCGATGAGGCCTTATCTTGTGTTCAGTCCACCCCACCACAGTGACAGAATTTTTTTTTTCTGATCACTGCAAAAACACCGTAAAATCGCAGCGGCGCTATAAAAAGATCACTTTTGAGGGGCATGGCGAGATCATAGAATTTTTTAAATTTTTTTGGCATAAGTTATTTTGTTTTTGTTTTGTTTTTTTCTTACAAAGTCTCGGATTCCACTAACTTGTGACAAAAAATAAAATCTCACATGAACTTACCATATGCCTCACGGAATCCAAATGTGTAAATTTTTTTAGACATTAATATTCCAGACTTCTTCTCACGCTTTAGGGCCCTTAAAATGCCAGGGCAGTATAACTACCCCACAAATGACCCTATTTCGGAAAGAAGACACCCCAAGGTATTCGCTGGGGGGGCATATTAAGTCCATGAAAGATTGAAATTTTTGTCACAAGTTAGCGGAAAGGGAGACTTTGTGAGAAAAAGCAAAAAAATAAAAAATTCTGCTAACTTGCGTCAAAAAAAAATCTTCTATGAACTCGCCATGCCCCTCACGGAATACCTTGAGGTGTCTTCTTTCCAAAATGGGGTCACATGTGGCGTATTTATACTGCCCTGGCATTTTAAGGGCCCTAAAGCGTGAGAAGAAGTCTGGAATCCAAATGCCTAAAAATGCCCTCCTAAAAGGTTCTCATTGGAATTTGGGCCCCTGTACGCACCTAGGCTGCAAAAAAGTGTCACACATGTGGTATTGCCATACTCAGGAGAAGTTGGGCAATGGGTTTTGGGGTGTATTTTTACATATACCCATGCTGGGTGAAAGAAATATCTCTGTCAAATGACAACTTTTTATAAAAAAATTGGAAAAGTTGTCTTTTAGAGAGATATTTCTACATATACATGGGTATATGTAAAAGACACCCCAAAACACATTGCTTTACTTCTTCTGAGTACGGCGATACCACATGTGTGACACTTTTTGCAGCCAAGATGCGCAAAGAGGCCCTAATTCCAATGAGTACTTTCAGGATTTCACAGGGCATTTTTACGCATTTGGATTCCACAATCTCCACATCCAGTACTGGTCCAGACCCAAAGTACAGAAGGACTTCTGCGGAGAAAGAATTATTGGTCAATACAGATACCTACGGCAGTATATTGCAACATAGGACCTGGACACTTGTAATACCTATTATGGTACAAGGACCTGTGTACCATGTGATTGGGCGAGTACATCAGCTGACCTAACCACCTGACCTGTTTATCAGGATCACCTGACTTGAAACACGCCCCTCAATCAAGGAAGTTGTGTGCTCCAAACCACATTCATCTAGCGTCCAGCGTCTTGGTGACCACACTGTTCACCGCTCCATGCAAGTATTGCATCCAGTGAATTTGCTGATATACCAATGCAGCCAACATCGCAGAGTGGTAAGAGTCTCATAGAGACAGTTTGACTCAGTTTTGCAGCCATTTATGCAGACGCTAATGGGCAGCTTATGAGAGAAGTGGATTGTTTCTCCTATGTTCTATTATCTATCACAGCTGAATATTGCTATACAACTACTGTAACATAATTCAGGAAACTGTATATATCAGAGTCTGCACTAAATTGAGAGTGCCACGGTTGAATACCTCCAACTTTGGTTTTTTAGTGACATTTTAGTTTATGCACTTTTTTTTTTTTTTTTTACTTTTTTTTACTTTATTTGTATGGATTTTATTTTGCATATATTGTATTTTTATATACTAAGTGATTTTTATTTATATTGTGTGATATCTTGCACTAATAAAGTGTTGAATTTTCATTTGAGTGTCTCACATTCTTCCAGAAGGTGGTGTTGCCTGCTATTTTCTCTTATCCAATATTCACTCCCAACTGGGTGGGTGACCCAGTGAGCAGTGAACCCACCGTTATCCGTCCATTCAAGTGTTGAGCCTCCCTACCTTGACAGTTTTTCATATATATATATATATATATATATATATATATATATAAATAGCAAAAAGATGAGGCAGCACTCCGACATAAGGTGAAAGAAATCGTGGATCCTTTATTCCCCTCTGCAACGTTTCAACCGCTCATTGCGGTCTTTATCAAGCATGGTTTACAAGTGTCATACAGGGGTATATATACCCAAGGTGCATTGTGGCAATACAAGTGAAAATTATTCAATTATATAAGTATAAACATAAAAAAACAGCTTAATAGAACAAAAAATTATCACAGGAATAAAGCCAGCATCCCAGTAATAACATACAGTTTGTGCATATGATGAAAAATATTGGTATACATGATCATATAAATGCCGCAGCATAAATATTCTAAATAAGGCTCATTGTGTCAGAGATTCACCACCTGTGTAATCGTGTCAATAATAATCATGATTAAAAACATAAAACAAACTCACACAGCAGTAGATGACTACCGGCGCCAAAATCCGCATCCTCATCCACCAACCGCGTATGTCCAGTCGCCTAGCAACACCCCCCAAACAGAACAAGTCAAGCGGCGTCACGCAAGTCACGGGACAGATCACATGCTCAACCACATGACTATCGCAACACACAAATGACACGTCAGAGGGCGGCGTCGGACCACGTCACAAAGGAGGGGAAGCACCGAAAGTCAAAGCGAAAACGACGTCAGCTAGCTGGCGTCGTTGCCACGGTGACCATCCGCACAAACCCGCCCAGAAGACGCGTCCAAGCTAGGGAAGGAAATGCGCAACTGGAAAACGCAGGGAGTAGGAGAAACAAAGGGCACAATCAGATTAAATAATCAGCAAAACCGAGATATATCTATAACTGTCCACATCAGAAATGTGTAGACTATATGTACAAGATCGCTGTGATGGCTACTCAGAAAAAGAGTGAACGTGGTTCAATGTATATCAGCACCATATAAGATCAATTAAGATCGTTGCCATACAACTCAATATACTAAAAGGAGAGAGAAAAAGAAGGGAGGAGCCAACGGTTAACTCATTTCCATGATCATAACCAGAAGCTCATTAGAGGTAAGAGGTCAAGGACATATCAGTGCCCCGTACCCCAACACCCAATTGGTTCAGGCTGATTTTATTCTTAAAGGCAATCAGATGAGCATTAATTTTGATAATAATGTCATTAGATAATGAAAATGGGCCGCGTTCCATGAAGGATCTTTCTCTGGATTCATAATTACCCCCATAGAACAAATACTGATTCATCAACGAAAAAAAACGGCATCTACTTTTATAAGGACAGCGGGGCCCGTGCAGTGACTGTATTCTACTACACGGGCCCCTCTCACTGTATATATCTTATCTATAATTGTAGGCATTGTTAATATATAAAAGTTAAAGGCAATCAGCGCCTGTATACCATACTTACAAGCGCTTGTAGCAGAGATGATGGAGGAGGCAGGCCGGGAGGAAGGGCGCCGGTAGCGTGAGTCACTACGCCACTTTATGAATGAAGCAGGCGCTGTAGGCGCATGATGTAGTGACTCACGCTGCCAGCGCCCGTCCTCCCGACCTGCCTCCTCCCTCCTCTCTGCTACGAGTGCTTTTAAGTAATATAGGCACTGATTATCCTGAACTTTTATATATTAACAATGCCTACAATTATAGATAAGATTATATACAGTGAGCGGTGCCCATGTAGTAGAATACAGTCACTGCACGGGCCCCGCTGTCGTTATAAAACCAGATGCGACCCCCATTGGGGGTCATTCACACCGCAGTGACACTATTATGGGGGGATCTGTGGATGACACATAGCATTAGATGCTATATATGTGTGATCCACAGATCCCCCCCATAACAATGTCATCCACAGATCCCCATAACAGTGCCATCCAGAGACCCCAATAAGAGCCATCCAGAGATCCCCTATAACAGTGTCACCCACAGATCCCCCATAACAGTGTCACCCACATATCCCCCATAACAGTGTCACCCACAGATCCCCATAACAGTGTCACCCACATAATCCCCATAACAGTGTCACCCACAGATCCCCATAACAGTGTCACCCACAGATCCCCATAACAGTGTCACCCACAGATCCCCCAAACAGTGCGTCATCCAGAGATCCCCTATAATATTGTCGTCCACAGACCACCATTAGTTCCAAACCCACCAAAAGCACACCTTTTGGTTAAAAATTTTTTTTTTTCTTGTTTTCCTCCCCAAAAACCTATGGTGCGTCTTATAGGGTGAAAAATACGGTACATCTCTTTTTTCAATATGCTGCTGGTCAGTCGGCTATGTATGTATGCGTATGCATTCACATACGTATTATTTCCCCTTCAAGCACTCTTATGATAGTCTTTATGACAGTGATAGCACTAGATGTATACATTTTATGTGATCGTATAACAACAATATGATTGTATGTTTTTATTTATTATCTATTTTAACATACTTTTCCACTTATTGTATTCAAATGTATTTATGTTCAATTTTTATCTAATTTTTTAATGTATTTTTTTCATATATATTATGACATATAGATTTGGCAAAGACCCCCACTTTCATATACAGTACAGACCAAAAGGTTCTCATTCAAAAAGTTTTCTTTATTTTCATGACCATGAAAATTGTAGATTCACACTGAGGCATCAAAACTATGAATTAACACATGTGGAATTATATACATAACAAAAAAAGTGTGAAACAACAGAAAATATGTCATATTCTAGGTTCTTCAAAATAGCCACCTTTTGCTTTGATTACTGCTTTGCACACTCTTGGCATTCTCTTGATGAGCTTCAAGAGGTAGCCACCTGAAATGGTCTTCCAACAGTCTTGAAGGAGTTCCCAGAGATGCTTAGCCCTTTTGCCTTCACTCTGCGGTCCAGCTCACCCCAAACCATCTCGATTGGGTTCAGGTCTGGTGACTGTGGAGGCCAGGTCATCTGGCGCAGCACCCCATCACTCTGCTTCATGGTCAAATAGCCCTTACACAGCCTGGAGGTGTGTTTGGGGTCATTGTCCTGTTGAAAAATAAATGATGCTCCAACTAAATGTAATACCGGATGGAATAGCATGCCACTGCAAGATGCTGTGGTAGCCATGCTGGTTCAGTATGCCTTCAATTTTGAATAAATCCCCAACAGTGTCACCAGCAAAGCACCCCCAAACCATCACACCTCCTCCTCCATGCTTCACGGTGGGAACAAGGCATGTAGAGTCCATCCGTTCACCTTTTCTGTGGCGCACAAAGACACTGTGGTTGGAACCAAAGATCTCAAATTTGGACTCATCAGACCAAAGCACAGATTTTCACTGGTCTAATGTCCATTCCTTGTGTTCTTTAGCCCAAACAAGTCTCTTCTGCTTGTTGCCTGTCCTTAGCAGTGGTTTCCTAGCAGATATTCTACCATGAAGGCCTGATTCACACAGTCTCTTCTTAACAGTTGTTCTATAGATGTGTCTGCTGCTAGAACTCTGTGTGGCATTGACCTGGTCTCTAATCTGAACTTCTGTTAACCTGTGATTTCTGAGGCTGGTGACTCAGATGAACTTATCCTCCGCAGCAGAGGTGACTCTTGGTCTTTCTTTCCTGGGGCGGTCCGCATGTGAGCCAGTTTCTTTGTAGCGCTTGATGGTTTTTGTGACTGCACTTGGGGGCACTTTCAAAGTTTTCCTAATTTTTCGGACTGACTGAGCTTCATTTCTTAAAGTAATGATGGCCACTCGTTTTTCTTTACTTAGCTGCTTTTTTCTTGCCATAATACAAATTCTACAGTCTATTCAGTAGGACTATCAGCTGTGTATCCACCTGACTTCTCCACAAGGCAACTGATGGTCCAAACCCCATTTATAAGGCAAGAAATCCAACTTATTAAACCTGACAGGGTTGCCAAGAGTGTGCAAAGCAGTAATCGAAGCAAAAGGTGGCTACTTTGAAGAACCTAGAATATGACATATTTTCAGTTGTTTCACACTTTTTTGTTATGTATATAATTCCACATGTGTTAATTCATAGTTTTGATGCCTTCAGTGTGAATCTACAATTTTCATAGTCATGAAAATAAAGAAAACTCTTTGAATGAGAAGGTGAGTCCAAACTTTTGGTCTGTACTGTACATTAATAATTTAAACAGTAGCCATCACCTTAAAATGGTGAGGATAACTATTATGGCAACCTAATACAGATAGTATGTTATCCTATATCACTGAGCAACCCGCACTGCCGCCTCACGTGACCCCCCTGAGTACTCATGACAAGCTAGTCACATGATTCTCTGGCCGCTCTCCCCCTGTAGACACAGCGCCGGTTGTTTATTCCAGCCCCAGGGATGCACACCCCGTGACCGCAGCACATGCGGTCATGTGAGGCGCACCCGAACACTATCTAGATTACAGCCCAGTAGTAGCGTGCCCAAGGGCTATGGTGATGGATCATGTGACCGCAACCCAGCGGTCACATGACTTGGTCTGTTTACGATGAGGAGAAAACAAAACTAGATCAGGGGCATAACCAGCGCTCATTTTTAACATCGTTATATTAAAGAAGCCTCCCCTTAAGAACCTCAAATAGAGACTCGGGTCTTTTCAACCTTTGTGATATTAAAATAAGGTTTATATAAATTTTGGGAGTTCAGGTGGAAACACCCCTCCCCCTGGGCAGTCCCATAATGCTTTTCTGTGTTCTGACTATAAATACTTGCAATCAGTGCCAATTTAGGCGCGTTGCTTGTTTTATTTGACATAAAAAAGAAAAAACTTAATAAAGAAGATTTCTATTCTTCATGCGAGTGTCCTGGCCGATGAATTTTGAGCCTTGATTGTATCCTGATACCGCTACTACTTTGTCTTTTGGAGAAGATTGGGCATCCTCTCCGGATACTATGGCAGCATAAAGCCGACAATTGGATGCACAAATTTGCACCAAAAGTGCTAAACCTACAGTAGAGTTGTTCCTATTGATAGCACAACTCTTTAAGGTAAGCCTCCATTCTTTAGTTCTATCAACCTGCCATAATCAACTAGAATATACTACCCTATGGTGCGCTTTCTTTATGCTTTCCTAGCTACTGTACGCCTATACATATAAACTCCTAGGTTTATGTCTGGGGACGAACTCATGCTTTTAAGCATACTGGTAATAGAGAGGGAATGTGTTTTTTCTGCGGACATTTTATCAGACTATGTGCATACATTCAACGGCAAAAAGAAAAAAGAGGGACATTTAATTCCCATTTGATTCTTGGAGAGGCGATTGTAGAGTCAGACAATGTGCATTTGTCTTTGGCTGGTAGTACCCAATTTCTTCTGACTGCTGAAGTGGTGCTGGAGTCAAAAACTGTGGGGATTGAGGTGTTTATCGACAGCGGGGCTGCAGTGAACATGAGTAATGCTCAGTTCGTCCGTATGCATGGGTTGTCACCGAGTGCATTAGAAAAAAACATTTCACTCATTCTTGCTATTGATTCTGCACCTCTAAGGTTACTTTCACATTCATTTTTTGGGGGGATCCATTATGGATCTGCAAAAATGGATCCATTACACTAATACAAATGTATTCGTCATGAATGATCCGTTTGTATTATTTGTATAGCCAAGATGGATCCATCATGAACTCTATTGAAAGTCAATGAGAGACTGATCCGTTTTCTATTGTGCCAGATTGTGTGAGAGAAAACGGATCCATCCCCATTGACTTACATTGTGTGCCAGGGCAGATCCGTTTGGCTCAGTTTCATCAAGCGGACAGCAAAACGCTGCAGGCAGCGTTTTGGTGTCCGCCTCCAGAGCGGAATGGAGACTTAATGGAGGCAAACTGATGCATTCTGAGAAGATCCTTTTCCTTTCAGAATGCATTAGGGCAAAACTGATCTGTTTTGGACCGCTTCTGAGAGCCTTGAACGGATCTCACAAATGGAAAGCCAAAATGCGAGTGTGAAAGTAGCCTAACTCAGAAGTGTTTATCTCAAGTGGTGCATGATATCAGATTAAGAGGGGTGTGACTTTCATCAAGAATTTATCTCCTGTTTTGTGTTGGAGGGTCTCCCTGCTCCAGTGGTTCTGGGTTTACGATGGTTAAGCAAGCACAATCTAATCATCGATTGGCAAGCTATACAAAATCTGGATTGGGGTGATTGTTCTGTCATCATACACATTCACACAGTGTGCAGTATGACATTCAGTATAAACCATTCCTGTCTTCCAAATAAGAGGACTGTTTTCTGTAGTCTAACTTGTTGGTCAACAGGATTGTGAATTGGTAAAACTATAAGAATACAAATGGCATGTATAAGTATAAGGCATAACATGAATCAGCTGAAGCATAGAACAGCATGTATTATAACATTACATTAACACTGGGCATATGTTCAAAATGGCTGCCTATACATTGATTGCATGGCTAGATAACAGACATGACTCCCTAAGTGATACTTATACCTAGCTAAACAGCTCTGCATAACATGCTGTCCCTGAAACAAAGGTGGATGTCACTCACCAGATATACTTGCACAAAGATGGTGCAGTTTAAGAAGGAGAACTGCATGTAACAGCTCTGCTGATGTCCTGTAGTCTTCATGTAGACTGAAGACTGGGGCTTTTCCTTCCCAGAATGCGCTGCACTACCCACAATGGTTAGCACCTCCCACAAAGCAATAATCTTTATTAACAAGAAAACAAGGTGCAATACACTTTTACCACTGTTAGATGGTGCTGTTACCTAACTAATAACTACAGGAACACAGAAATTACAGCAGAATGAATTAGAAATGAACTAGACATGAACTAAAATGAATCTCCTTCTGCTGGAGGCAGAACACTCCCCGTCTGGCATCAACAGACGCCAACACTGAATCCTTCTTTCTAGCAACCCATTTTGGCAAATGGTGGGATCAAGCTATTCCAAAGAGCTATCTTTGGAGACTGTTTAGCTTTTGCTGAGGTAGTCTATTTCCTTTGCTTGAAATTCACTTTGTATCGTGCAAATTATTATGTTCTTGGATAGAGTTGAGCGGACACCTGGATGTACGGATTTGGCCGAACTTCACAAAAAAGTTTGAGTTCAGGACCCGAACTTGACCCCGAACGCGAACCCCATTGAAGTCAATGGGGACCCAAACTTTTGAGCACTAGAATGGCTGTAAAAATGTAATGGAATGGGCTAGAGGGCTGCAAATGGCTTCAAAATGTGGTTAAGAGCATGGCAAGTGCTCTGCAAACAAACTTGGATAGGGAAATGACTTTAAATAACATAAAATACGTAAAAACAATATATAATAATCTTGATCTAGGAGGAGGAGGTCCATATGGAGTAGGAGGTTGAGGAGGCGGTGGATGTGGCGGTGTAGGTGGAAGCGGCGGTGGAGGAGCAAGAGTTAGCCTACACTGATTTTTGGTTTTACATTTATTTACATTTTTTTAAATTAGGGTTCACCCCAAAACATTGTAAAACATAACCTGTGATAACCCACTCCAGTCGTGCTGAACACACGGTCAGACAATACACTGGCTGCAGTGCAGGCCAGCACCTCCAAGACGAAAATGGCAACCTCATGTGCCTAATTGGGAGACCCAGAAGTTGCAGAGGGCAGAACCATCAGTCAGTTCATGTAGGTGTGTGCAAACATACTGCCCCACCATGTTGCATGTCCCAATCGGATATCTGATCCAATTGGATATCTGCTCTATCAACTTTCAATGTTCTTTTCTGCATCTACCATGTCACGTTAGAGGCGAATCAGAGTTCCATGTCGGAGGGGGAGCATGAGAAAGGGAGACCTCATCCAAGGGAGGTCAATGGCTGCAATGGGATGAAGCGGAAATGTGGGACATGTTATTAAAGAGAAAGATCGAATAAAAGGGCTAATTAAAGACAAATTTTTAAAATTTAAGTCCCTGTCACCTATGTAGAGCAGGGATTTTCCAACGCCAGAAATGGGTTAATGTCACCCACCAATGGAACAGATTATTTTTAAAAATTTCGGTCCCTTTCACCTATGCAGAGCAGGGGTTTATTCACTGCAAAAATTGTAAAATGTCAACACAAGAATGTAACAGAAAAATTCGTGAAATTTATTAACCTGTCTACAAGGTAGAGCAGGGGTCTATCAGAGCCAAAAATTGTTGAATGTCACCCAAAAATGTAACAGAAAAATTAGTGAAATTTAATAAGCTGACAAATAGGTAGAGCAGGGGTATATCACAGCCCAAAATTGGTGAATTTCACCCGAAAATGTAACAGGACAAATTAGTGAATTTTTTTTACATGTCTACTAGGTAGAGCATGAGTATATCACACCCAAAAATTGGTGAATTTCACGCAAAAATGTAACAGACAAATTAGTGATTTTTTAACCTGTCTACTAGGTAGACAGACAAATTAGTGAATTTTTTTACCTGTCTACTAGGTAGAGCAGTGGTATTGAAAAAAATTGTGAATTTCACCTGAAAATGTAACAGACAAATTAGTGATATTTTTTTACCTGTCTACAAGATAGAGCAATGGTATATCACACCCAAAAATTTGTGAATTTCAACCGAAAATGTAACAGACAAATTAGTGATTTTTTTTACATGTCTACTAGGTATAGAGGTGGAATATCACACCCTAAAATTGATGAATTTCACCCAAAAATGTAACAGACCAAATAGTGAATGTTTTTTTACCTGTCTACTAGGTGGTATATCACACCCAAAAACTGGTGAAATTCACCTAAAATTTGTAAAAGACAAATTAGTAAAACATTTTTTACATGTCTACTAGGTATAGCTGTGGTATATCACACCCCAAAATTGGTGAATTTCACCCGAAAATGTAACAGACAAATTAGTGTTTTTTTTTTACCTGTATGTTAGGTAGAGCATGGGTATATACACCCACAAATTGGTGAATTTCACCCAAAAATGTAGCAGAAAAATTAGTGATTTTTTTTAACCTGTCGACTAGGTAGAGTAGTGGTATATCACACCCATAAATTGCTGAATTTCACCCGAAAATGTGACAAATTAGTGAATTTATTTTACCTGTCTACTAGGTAGAGCAGTGGTATATCACACCCCAAAATTGAAAAATTGGTGAATTTCACAAAAAAATTTAACAGATTAGTGATTTTTTTTTACCTGTCTACTAGGTAGAGCAGTGGGATATCACACCTAAAAATTGGTGAATTTCATCCAAAAATGTAAAAGACAAATTAGTTTATTTATTTTTTTGCATTTCTATTAGGTATAGCAGTGAAAAACAACCATGGGTGTAAATTGCCGGATAAATGTACACTGAAGTAGTGCGGCTATATAAACAGACTTCCCAAAATTATCTGTGACTGGAAGAGCTTATTGGTACAAGAAAAAAACAAGATAACTGATGTTCATAGATGTCCAATTATGAAAAATAGTATGCTTTATTAATTGCAAAATAAATGAATAATAAATACCGTTAAAAAGGGGGAATAAGGAGCATGAACACCATCCCAGCAATACAGATTCTAAATATATGTGTCAAAATGACATACACAATGATTTCATAAAAAGCGAGTCCTAAGGGGGGCGTGGCTTGGCTGCCGAGTCTGATGGACGCTTAGCTTCACAGCTCCTGCACCATAGCGACTCTAAACCAGCATTTCCCTCGCAATTTCCACCTGAAACACGCAACAAAGAGGACGACTCGAATCAGCACACAATGGGGAAGAATAAGAGACTACTCCCAAGGCTGAATAGCGAAAATTTAGAGAGATATTTCGAAAGAGGAAAAATCCAAGATGGCGCCCGGAGCCCTGATGCCGCTTCTGCTCCAGCCTCACCACCGCTGAGTGCTCCGTCTCCATCGCAGGCGCCAGACAACTTCTCCGCTGCATCTCCTCCTACCCTGCCGGACCCATCTTACCTTATCACTCCTCAGTTTCCCGCTACGCCTGAAGACGTGAGGGCGGCGGGACCGGGACACAGGGACACTCAAGATGGCGACGCAGGCTCTCCCTCATCAAGCCCACAGAAGAGGCGACCGAGGGTAGAAACACCGGACGATTTGCAGGTTGGTCCGGTTCCCTCTCCTCAGGAGACTTAACCCTTTATTAACTATCCGGTCTCTGATAAACCGATATCGGAGGACTCACTGAAACAAATGCTGCTAGCTTTGAAATCTGCAATGCAGCAAGATCTAGCAGCTTTAATTGCTCCCATGTCTGCTACTTTACATAGCGTTGAGCAGAGGGTGTCGCATATTGAATCAAAGATGTCAGACTTTGCTGCTTCCCAGAATGAGGTGATAGATGCGCATAACGAAATGGCGGACGAAATGGAAAGCATTAAACTGAAAATGGCAGACTTAGAAGACCGCTCGCAACGGAACAACATTAAGTTCCGCGGCATTCCAGAAGAAATATCCAACGCAGAGCTGCCTTCCTACATTCAGAAGCTTTTTGTGTCCATTGTCCCCAAGCTCTCCTCCCATGATTTGATTGTGGATCGGGCCCACAGGGTCCCCAAACCGAAACACTTGGGTCCAGATATTCCCAGAGACGCTCTAGCACGCATTCATTTTTTCACAACAAAAGAGGCAGTAATGTTTGCAGCTAGGAAAATGGGCACCCTACCAGCTCCTTTCCAATCTGTTTGATTATACATGGATCTTTCAGCAGCCACTTTGAAACTGCGCCGTGAGCTTTTACCCATTACACTGTCTCTGCGCAAGCATGAAATTAATTATAAGTGGGGGTACCCGATGAAACTGCTTATTTCTAAAGATGGACGCTATCAAATGAATATTATAAACATTTTTACCCTACTCTAGCCCCTTTTCTTCTACCTTTGTTTCATAAAACAATGTCTGGCTCCCCCTTCCCCGCTGACATGCTGATGGCATTAATTGTTACTTTACCTAAACCTGGTAAATCCCCAGACTCTCCCCAAAACTTTAGGCCCATATCCCTCCTTAACTCGGATATAAAAATTTTCGCTAAACTAATAGCCGCCAGGCTTGCAACAATTCTTCCTAACCTTATAGGCGATGACCAATCCGGCTTTGTGAAAGGCAGACAGGCATCTGACAACACCAGACATTTGTTTAACATCATTAATGTCGCAGAATCACGTACAGTTCCAATGGTTGCAGTCACTCTGGACGCAGAAAAGGCGTTTGACCGCCTCCATTGGAATTATGCTTTTTCTGTTCTTGACTTTATGGGTTTTACGGGCCCCATTATTCACGCAATCCGAGGCCTATACTCTGACCCTATAGCAAAGATTTTAGTTAATGGAGTTCTCTCGCAAAGTTTTCATATTACTAATGGTTCCCGTCAGGGCTGTCCCCTTTCTCCCCTATTATTTATTTTAGCATTAGAACCCCTAGCCCAACACATTCGACTCTCGCCTGATGTACATGGTCTGAAAATAGGCTTAAAATCCCATGTGATATCACTGTACGCGGATGATATTATCTTAACGATGACGAACCCTTCCCAATCATTAACACATGCATTCTCCATTATCTCTCATTTTGGACGCCTTTCATACTATAAAATTAATAATTCTAAGTCCCAGATACTACCAATTAACATTCCTTTACCGGAACTGAGAATTCTGAAAAACATGTTTCCGTTGGACTGGCAAACTTCATATCTTCCAAATCTTGGAGTTAAACTGTCGTATCCCTGTTCGCTTGCATACCAACACAATTACGTTCCAATACTTTCCACACTGTCTAAGGATTTCGCTTCATTCAACATGCAAGAGATTTCTTGGGTGGGCAGGATTGCGGCTTTTCAAATGATGACTTTACCCAAACTTATTTACATTTTTAGAGCTCTACCCGTTCCAATTCCTGAATCTTTCTTTAAGGATGCCCAAAGGATAGTGAATAGTTATATATGGAAGTCTAGTCGTCCCAGAGTGGCTCAATCTATTATGTTCAGAAGGAGACAGGCAGGCGGACTTGGTCTACCTTCTATTAAGGATTATTTTCTGGCTATTAATCTGTCATTTACTAGAGAGTGGTGGAATCCTCTTTCAACTAAACCGTGGGTTGAGATTGAATCATCTCTCACTCCTAATGCATCGTTGAGGGATATACTCTACCTATCTCTACTAAAACCCGGACAGATAGATCACCCCCTGATTATAGTAAAACAAGCTGTTTCAATATGGTCCAAGTTCCATCTATCGCAAGGTTCACCTAATCTCAGCACTCTAGCACAAGTATCGATGGGATCCTTAAGTGTAGGCATAGATAATATTGATCTTTCCTCCTGGAAAGCGGCTGGCATTCTATCTGTAGCTCAGTTGGTGGAGGACTCTGCCATGATCTCATTTGACAAATTACGCCAATTGTATTGCTTACCTCCCTCCCAATTTCTCTCCTATATGAGAGTGGATCACTGCATTAGCAATTACCTTCGCTCCCCGCCTAAATCACACACGGAAGTGATGAGGATTTTTAAGGCACCTTCTTTGTTTAGATATCATACCACTCATCACTTATATAATATATTAAACGATAAAGCTAATTTTAGTAAATCTCCTCCCATTTTGAAATGGGAAAGAGAACTGCAGTTATCTTTCTCAGAGGAGAAATGGGCAGCGGCTATCCGCTTTATTGGTTCCACGTTTAAATGTGTTACGCATTATGAAGCCGGGATAAAGACCCTCTTACGGTGGTACTACACGCCCCATCGTCTCAGCATTATTTACCCTGGTACCTCGGCTTGCTGCTGGCGTGAATGTGGTAGCACTGGTTCTCTCCTACACATCCTTTGGGCATGTCCGAAATTAACTCCCTTTTGGAACGCGACATTTGCTCTAATAGCTCAGGTCACAGGTATACGTTTGACCCCTTCCCCGACGCTAGCTCTTCTTTTTATTAACATTGAGGATCTTCCATTTGATAACAGACGTATTATTGGGCATATTATGCTTAGCGCCAAATTGGTCATCACTAGGCATTGGAAAGCAGTAACCCCCCCAACTGTATCTGAAGTAATTCAAACGGTTAACAATACATGCAGACTCGAGAGTCTTCTTCTCCCAGAATCGATGACGAAACAGAATATAAAGATGAAGACCTGGTCCCCCTGGAGGTTGAGCTCCCACTACTCACTTTGACTTATGGAATTATCTCTAAATAGCTGCCGCACTGCTCAGAAGGTCTTCATTGTTATATTTTCTTCCTTTTTTATGTTAGATATTCTGAATTTATTTTAACCCCAATTTTACTTTATTTTTATTTTCTTGCTAATATGGAGCTCATTGCACTGGGTTCCCTTGATAATTTCTGATACCGGTGATAATTTGCTTTTGCAATGTTTTGATTCTCTGCAATACTAAGAGGCAATTAGAGGGTTTGTGCCTCGCCCTCAACTGTACTGATTCACTTTGTTATTGGTGATACACCAATTGTTCATTGAATGTTACTTTGCACTATATACATTGTCGTATACGTATGCTATGCGAAACCAATAAAAACGATAAATCATAAAAAGCGAGTCCTAATACAAAAACATCACAGCAAAGTGCCAAACGGTACATCTACTCAATCGCAGGTAGTATCCTCAGAAAGTAGTATATAGTATGACGCAGCAAGGGGCTGCTGTGTACACCCGCTGAACCGTATCCTGACTATATGTAACAAACCAGGAGTATAAATGGAGATAGCAAGGACTCACCAAAAGTAACAGAGACCTGAATGGCTGGGATGGCACTACCCCGACGCGTGTTTCGACTTACCTTCGTCAGGGCGCAACGCCATCACTGTTGGTATTCAAACTGCCCATGTCCAATCCAAGATTTGATTGTGATTTGCCTCACCTGAACATATGTGGGCACGCCGAGCGAAACAGTTGAAGCCCCGTGATCCCGCCCCCAGGTGTCACGCCATGACGCGGCGAGCCACATGACAAAATTACGTGACGCACCCAGCTGGCATAGAGACATCTAGGGGGAGGACACAGAGCGCAGCCCTGCGACACCAGGCGCACCATGTCAGATAGGGAAATCTAAAACAGAGGTGCATATTCTCCTTATCAGACAATATAGCATATACATACAAAAACATAATGCATAAATAATCATAGGGGCATATCATTCATAGAGCAAATGCGTCTTCAGGTATCATAGAATATTATATATAGCACTGTTATGCATATAAGTATTAAATGTACAAAAAGCAATTTCTACAGGAATCAAATGGACTATAACATTATCTCATATTAAAATATAGATCTACCTATTCAGGGTCGATAATACAGTAATAGGTTAAAATCAAAACTCTATATATATCTATATACCTGAAATGGGTGTACATTATGTTCCATACTACATGATGTAAAATATCAAATATACATTGTATGAATTATATAGGTCATAAAATTACACAAGTCATACAATGGGTAATACTTCATGAATTTCCCAAGTATTATAATAATGGTCATACTGTTATAACATATGTAAAAAGTGAGACTATATAAATGTTGTTGACAATATTTAATTATTTCTAGGGAATGCAGCCCAGACAGTTTGAAAAATTTCAAAGAACAAATAGATCTAAAGTAGTGCATCTGGGAGAAGGAAATCCAAGAGACAGTACTGATGCCCAACAGAGGAGGGTATATAGATTGATAAATAAGGAAATAGGTAGGCCCATAAGTAGATCATCTTCAGCATCTTCTTTGGCTTCCATGGACGAGACAGACATATGTAGCTCAGTCCACTAGATTTTTCCATAATAAAAGGAAAATGGATCATGGACCGGGTCCAGGAAATAAAAGACCACAAGATTGCAAGAATGCCAACAAGGAACCGGCCAAGGATTTAAAGGCAATTAATTTGTCCAAGCATGTATTCTCTGTTTCAGATATTACACTTGAACTTGCTACACCATAGTGCGCTTTTTCATTTCAGAACAGATTTCCATACCAGTGTTAAGTTGTGAGGTTGGCTTGTGACCACGTTGATTGAAGATCTACCAAAGGAACTTTTTATTATATATTTTTATTTTTATACAAAAGAATTTTCTCCTGCAGCGCAATCCTTTTCCAAAACTTTACTTATTTGACTTTTCCCACATTGTCTCCGGATTTGCAGCGCTAGAGAAGACAAGTATATCTAACAGAGACTTTACTTTATTTATTTTTCTCAGATATTACACTGTTGGAAAAAGGTTTATCGTATGCACCGAGCTCTCAGTTTGATCGATTTACTGCCATTAAAGATCTACACATGTTTGGACGTTCATTAATGATGAAAAGATGGCATCTAGGGATGAGCGAACCCGAACGTGCTGGAGGCGCCTCCAGCGCGTCCTTTTGCAGCCTGGCTTTAGATCCCTTGAGAAATTTCTTGATAGGACCGAAACGTTGGGATACATTATGGCCTACATTATATGCATGTTCCTATTATAACTATGGCGCGAGACAATTTTTGAATTTTTGTACTCAAAATAAATTTGCAAACAAAAGACATTGGTGTGCCGTGGATTATCTACCTTTTCTGCAGTGTGCAGACTGAACAGGAGGTCAGGGATCAAGACTAGGTGGAAGACGATGCAGGGGACGATGAGGTCCTAGACCCCACATGGAATGAAGGTCGTGCCACTGACTTTCACAGTTCGGAGGAAGAGGCAGTGGTGAGACCGAGCCAACAGCGTAGCAAAAGAGGGAGCAGTGGGCAAAAGCAGAACACCTGCCGCCAAGAGACTCCGCCTGCTACTGACCGCCGCCATCTGGGACCGAGCACCCCAAAGGCAGCTTCAAGGAGTTCCCTGGCATGGCACTTCTTCAAACAATGTGCTGACGACAAGACCCGAGTGGTTTGCACACTGTGCCATCAGATCCTGAGGCGAGGCATTAACGTTCTGAACCTTAGCACAACCTGCATGACCAGGCACCTGCATGCAAAGCATGAACTGCAGTGGAGTAAACACCTTAAAAACAAGAAAGTCACTCAGGCTCCCCCTGCTACCTCTCCTGCTGCTTCCGCCTCAGCCTCTTCTGCTGCTGCCGCCTCGGCCTCTTCCTCCGCCTCTGGAGGAACATTGGCACCTGCCGCCCAGCAAACAGGGGATGTACCACCAACACCACCACCTCCGTCACCAAGCATCTCAACCATGTCACACGGCAGCGTTCAGCTCTCCATCTCACAAACATTTGAGAGAAAGCGTAAATTCCCACCTAGCCACCCTCAATCCCTGGCCCTGAATGCCAGCATTTCTAAACTACTGGCCTATGAAATGCTGTCATTTAGGCTGGTGGACACAGACAGCTTCAAACAGCTCATGTCGCTTGCTGTCCCACAGTATGTTGTTCCCAGCCAACACTACTTCTCCAAGACAGCCGTGCCTTCCCTGCACAACCAAGTATCCGATAAAATCAAGTGTGCACTGCGCAACGCCAACTGTGGCAAGGTCCACCTAACCACAGATACATGGACCAGTAAGCACGGCCAGGGAAGCTATTTCTCCCTAACTGCAAACTGGGTAAATGTAGTGGCGGCTGGGCCCCAGGCGGAGAGCTGTTTGGCGCACGTCCTTCCGCCGCCAATGATCGCAGGGCAACATTCTTTGCCTCCTGTTGCCTCCTCCTCCTACTCGGCTTCCTCCTCCTCTTCTTCCACCTGCTCATCCAGTCAGCCACACACCTTGACCACCAACTTCAGCACAGCCCGGGGTTAACGTCAGCAGGCCATTCTGAAACTCATATGTTTGGGGGACAGGCCCCACACTGCACAGGAGTTGTGGCGGGGTATAGAACAACAGACCGACGAGTGGTTGCTGCCGGTGAGCCTCAAGCCCGGCCTGGTGGTGTGCGATAATGGGTGATATCTCGTTGCAGCTCTGGGACTAGCCGGTTTGACGCATATCCCTTGCCTGGCGCATGTGCTGAATTTGGTGGTGCAGAAATTCATTCACAACTACCCTGACATGTCAGAGCTGCTGCATAAAGTGCGGGCCGTCTGTTCGCGCTTCCGGCGTTCACATCCTGCCGCTGCTCGCCTGTCTGTGCTACAGCGTAACTTCGGCCTTCCCGCTCACCGCCTCATATGCGACGTGCCCACCAGGTGTAACTCCACTTTGCACATGCTGGACAGACTGTGCAAGAAGCAGCAGGCCATATTGGAGTTTCAGCTGCAGCACGCACGGGTCAGTCGCACTGCGGAACAGCACCACTTCACCACCAATGACTGGGCCTCCATGCGAGACCTGTGTGCCCTGTTGCACTGTTTCGAGTACTCCACCAACATGGCCAGTGGCGATGACGCCGTTATCAGCGTTACAATATCACTTCTATGTCTCCTTGAGAAAACACTTAGGGCGATGATGGAAGAGGAGGTGGCCCAGGAGGAGGAGGAGGAGGAAGAGGGGACATTTTTAGCACTTTCAGGCCAGTCTCTTCGAAGTGACTCAGAGGGAGGTTTTTTTGCAGGTACAAATGTGGCCAGCCAGGGCCAACTATTGGAGGACACGGAGGACAAGGATGAGGAGGAGGTGGAGGAGGATGAGGATGAAGCATGGTCACAGCGGGGTGGCACCCAACGCAGCTCGGGCCCATCACTGGTGCGTGGCTGGGGGGAAAAGCAGGACGATGACGATACGCCTCCCACAGAGGACAGCTTGTCCTTATTTCTGGGCAGCCTGGCACACATGAGCGACTACATGCTGCAGTGCCTGCGCAACGACAGCAGAGTTGCCCACATTTTAACGTGTGCGGACAACTGGGTTGCCACCCTGCTGGATCCTTACTTCCTGCACTGGAGTGTGATAGGAAGATGCGCAAGTACAAGCGCACGTTGGTAGACGCGCTACTGAGAGCATTCCCAAATTTCACAGGGGAACAAGTGGAAGCCCAAGGCCAAGGCAGAGGAGAAGCAAGAGGTCGCCAAGACAGGTGTGTCACAGCCAGCTCCTCTGAGGGCAGGGTTAGCATGGCAGAGATGTGGAAAAGTTTTGTCAACACGCCACAGCTAACTGCACCACCACCTGATACGTAACGTGTTAGCAGGAGGCAACATTTCACTAACATGGTGGAACAGTACGTGTGCACACCCCTCCAGGTACTGACTGATGGATCGGCCCCATTCAACTTCTTGGTCTCTAAATTGTCCACGTGGCCAGAGCTAGCCTTTTATGCCTTGGAGGTGCTGGCCTGCCCGGCGGCCAGCTTTTTGTCTGTACGTGTATTTAGCACGACAGGGGCGTCATTACAGACAAACGCAGCCGTCTGTCTACAGCCAATGTGGACAAGCTGACGTTCATACAAATGAACCAGGCATGGATCCCACAGGACCTGTCCATCCCTTGTGCAGATTAGACATTAACTACCTCCCCTTAACCATATATTATTGTACTCCAGGGCACTTCCTCATTCAATCCTATTTTTATTTTCATTTTACCATTATATTGCAGGGCAACCCAAAGTTGAATGAACCTCTCCTCTGTCTGGGTGCCGGGGCCTAAATATATGACAATGGACTGTTCCAATGTTGGGTGACGTGAAGCATGATTCTCTGCTATGACATGAAGACTGATTCTCTGCTGACATGAAGCCAGATTCTCTGCTAAGGAACCTCTCTCCTCTGCCTGGGTGCCTGGGCCTAAATATCTGACAATGGACTGTTCCAGTGTTAGGTGACGTTAAGCATGATTCTCTGCTATGACATGAAGACTGATTCTCTGCTGACATAAAGCCAGATTCTCTGTTAAGGGACCTCTCTCCTCTGCCTGGGTGCCTGGTCCTAAACATCTGACAATGGACTGTTCCAGTGTTGGGTGACGTAAACCATGATTCTCTGCTATGACATGAAGACTGATTCTCTGCTGAAATGAAGCCTGAATCTCTGTTATGGGATCTCTCTCCTCTGCCTGGGTGCCGGGGCCTAAATATCTGACAATGGACTATTCCAGTGTTGGGTGACGTGAAGCCTGAATCTCTGCTATGACATGAAGACTGATTCTCTGCTGACATGAAGCCTGAATCTCTATTATGGGACCTCTCTCCTCTGTCTGGGAGCCGGGGCCTAAATTATATGACAATGGACTGTTCCAATGTTGGGTGACGTGAAGCATGATTCTCTGCTATGGCATGAAGACTGATTCTCTGCTGACATGAAGCCAGATTCTCTGTTACGGGACCTCTCTCCTCTGCCTGGGTGCCTGGGCCTAAATATCTGACAATGGACTGTTCCAGTGTTGGGTGACGTGAAGCCTGATTCTCTGCTATGACATGAAGAGTGATTCTCTGCTGACATGAAGCCTGAATCTGTGTTATGGGACCTCTCTCCTCTGTCTGGGTGTCGGGGCCTAAATTATATGACAATGGAATGTTCCAATGTTGGGTGACGTGAAGCATGATTCTCTGCTATGACATGAAGCCAGATTTTCTGCTGACATGAAGCCAGATTCTCTGCTATGGGATCTCTCTCCTCTGCCTGGGTGCCTGGGCATAAATATCTGACAACGAACTGTTCCAGTGTTGGGTGACTTAAAGCATGATTCTCTGCTATGACATGAAGACTGATTCTCTGCTGACATGAAGCCAGATTCTCTGTTACGGGTCCTCTATCCTCTGCCTGGGTGCCGGGTCCTAAATATATGACAATGGACTGTTACAGTGGTGGGTGACGTGAAGCCAGATTCTCTGCTGTGGGACCTCTCTCCAATTGATATTGGTTAATTTTTATTTATTTTATTTTTATTTTTATTCATTTCCCTATCCACATTTGTTTGCAGGGGATTTACCTACATGTTGCTGCCTTTTGCAGCCCTCTAGCCCTTTCCTGGGCTGTTTTACAGACTTTTTAGTGCGAAAAGTTCGGGTCCCCATTGACTTCAATGGGGTTCGGGTTCGGATCCCGAACCCGAACATTTCCGGGAAGTTCGGCCGAACTTCTCGAACCCGAACATCCAGGTGTTCGCTCAACTCTAATCTCCAGCCTTGTGCTCGTCAACATTAACAAGACGATTACTGAAATGATCTCAGCCGGTCCTTTAATGACAGCAATGAAATGCAGTGGAAAGTTTTTTTTTGAGATTAAGTTAATTTTCATGGCAAAGAAGGACTATGCAATTTATTTGATCCCTCTTCATAACATTCTGGAGTATATGCAAATTGCTATTATAAAAACTTAAGCAGCAACTTTTCCAATTTCCAATATTTATGTAATTCTCAAAACTTTTGGCCACGACTGTGCACTTAAAAATTGGTGAATTTCACCCGAAATTGTAAATGACAATTATTATTTTTTTTACCGGCCTACTAGGTATAGCAGTGGTACTATACACCCCAAAAATTGGTGCATTTCACCCAAAAATGTAAATGACAATTTTTTTTAAACCTGTCTACTTGGTATAGCAGTGGTTCTATACACCCAAAAATTGGTGAATTTCACTAGAAAATTTAACTGATAAAGTAGTAATATGATATAAAATAAAATATGTGCAAATAAAAAAAAAATAGATTTATGATGTGAAGTTACATTTGGAGTAGGAGGTTGAGGAGGCGGTGGACGTAGCGGTGTAGGTGGAAGCGTTGGTGGAGGAGGGCAAGGTAGCCAACACAGGTTTTTGGTTTAAATTTTATTTTAAAAATTATTGTACACTCTAAGGCCTCTTTCACACGGGCAAAATCTCTGCACCACCAAATTTAGCACATGCGCCAGGAAAGGGATGTGCGTCAAACCAGCTAGTCCTAGAGCTGCTACGAGATTTTGCCTATTAACGCACATCACCAGGCCGGGCTTGAGGCTGACTGGCACAAACCACTCATCGGTCTGTTGTTCAAGGCCCGTCCACAGCTCCTGCGCGGTGTGGGATTTGTCCCCCAAACAGATAAGTTTTAAAACTGCCTGCTGTCGTTAACCCCTGGCTGTGCTGAAGTTGGTGGTGAAGGTGTTACTCTGACCGGATGAGGAGCTGGTAGAGGATGAGGAAGTGGAGTAGGAGGAGGAAGCAGCAGGAGGCAAACTGAAGCTCCCTGCAATCCTTGGTGGTGGAAGAACATGCGACAAACTGTTATCCGCCTCAGGCCCAGCCGCCGCTGCATTTACCCAGTGTGCTGTTATGGAGATATAACGTCTCTGACCGTGCTTACTGGTCCATGTATCCATAGTCAGGTGCACCTTTCCACAGATGGCGTTGCGCAGTGCACACCTGATTTTGTCCCCTACTTGTTTGTGCATGGAAGAGATGGCTCGCCTGGAAAAATAGTGGCGGCTAGGAACAACATACTGTGGGACAGCCACCACCATAAGACCTTTGAAACTATCCGTCTCCACTAGACAGAATGACAGCATTTCAAAGGCCAGTAATTTGGTAATGCTGGCCTTCAGGCCTAAGGATCGCGGGTGGGTAGGGGTTACTTCCTCTTCCTCTCCAGCGTTTGGGAGATGGAGAGCTGAACGCTTCCGTGGGACATTGTGGAGATGCTTTGTGACCCAGGTGTTGGTGTTGCTGGCAGATCCTCTGTTTGCGGGGTGGCAGGTGGCACTGTCATTTCAGAGGTGGATGAAGAGGCCGAGACTGCAGTACAAGAGGAAGCAGGAGGAGCCAGAGACCTTTCTTGGTTTTTGAGGTCTCTACTCCACTGCAGCTCGTGCTTTGCACTTAAATGCCTGTGCTCAGGTTGAGAATGTTTATGCCTCGCTTCAGGCTTTGATTGCACAGCGTGAAAACCACTCATATCTTATCGTCAGCACATTGTGTGAAGAACTGCCACGCCAGGGAACTCCTTGGAGCTGGCTTTGGTGTGCTCAGTCCCTTATTGCAGTGAGCAGTAGCAGGTGTACTGTCTAGAGGACGGCAGCTCCGCTTTTGCACCCTGCTCCCTCTTCTGCTGTGCTGGTGGCTTTGTGCGACCACCGCCTCTGTCTCCGAACTACATAGGTCATTCGCATGACCTTGATTCCATGTGGGGTCGAGGACCTCATCGTTCTCCACATCATCGTCCACTCAGTCTTCACCCCTGCCTTCCTTGTTGGTCTGCACACTTTCGAAAGCCCCAGCAGTTGGCACCTGTGTTTTGTCATCCTCGGAGAGGTGTTGTGATGGTCCTCCCATGTACTCATCTTGAAAGATAAGTGGTTGGGCATCGGTGCACTCAATCTCTTCCACTTCTGGGGCAGGACTAGGTGGATGGTCCTGGGAAACCCTGATAACAGAGTCATCAAAAAGCAGAAGAGACTGCTGCATGACTTGGGGCTCAGACTGCTTGGCTGATTTGCAAGGGGAGATCGAAGACTGATGGAGATCGGCTGCAGGTGCCAACTGTGGTCTTTCAGCAGAAGACTGGGTGGGAGACAATGTGAATGAACTGGATCCACTGTCAGCAACCCAATCTACTATCACCTGTACTTGTTCAGGCCTCACCATTCGTAGAGCCGCATTAGGCCCGACCAAATACCGCTGCAGGTTCTGTCACCTAATCGCACCTGAGGAAGGGTTTTTACTTGAGAGTGTAGCTGGCACAGATCAACCACGTCCTCTCCCTGCAACAGGAGCTACACCAGCAGCACCACGACCTGGGCCACGTCCCTTATTTGAAGCTCTCCTCATATTTCTCGAATTTCGGATCTTGCCCTAAATGGGTGTTTAATTAATAATTGAATAGAACGACAGTATGTGTGTATTTCATACGCCCTGAACCCCACTAGGCCTCAATTAAAGATTTGTTTGCCCAAAATGGCTGTATTTCAAATACCTAAATCAAACCCCTGTATGTAAAGGGTGTACACTACGTGCAGAATTATTAGGCAAATGAGTATTTTGACCACATCATCCTCTTTATGCATGTTGTCTTACTCCAAGCTGTATAGGCTCGAAAGCCTACTACCAATTAAGCATATTAGGTGATGTGCATCTCTGTAATGAGAAGGGGTGTGGTCTAATGACATCAACACCCTATATCAGGTGTGCATAATTATTAGGCAACTTTCTTTCCTTTGGCAAAATGGGTCAAAAGAAGGACTTGACAGGCTCAGAAAAGTCAAAAATAGTGAGATATCTTGCAGAGGGATGCAGCACTCTTAAAATTGCAAAGCTTCTGAAGCGTGATCATCGAACAATCAAGCGTTTCATTCAAAATAGTCAACAGGGTCGCAAGAAGCGTGTGTAAAAACCAAGGAGCAAAATAACTGCCCATGAACTGAGAAAAGTCAAGCGTGCAGCTGCCAAGATGCCACTTGCCACCAGTTTGGCCATATTTCAGAGCTGCAACATCACTGGAGTGCCCAAAAGCACAAGGTGTGCAATACTCAGAGACATGGCCAAGGTAAGAAAGGCTGAAAGACGGCCACCACTGAACAAGACACACAAGCTGAAACGTCAAGACTGGGCCAAGAAATATCTCAAGACTGATTTTTCTAAGGTTTTATGGACTGATGAAATGAGAGTGAGTCTTGATGGGCCAGATGGCTGGATTGGTAAAGGGCAGAGAGCTCCAGTCCGACTCAGACGCCAGCAAGGTGGAGGTGGAGTACTGGTTTGGGCTGGTATCATCAAAGATGAGCTTGTGGGGCCTTTTTGGGTTGAGGATGGAGTCAAGCTCAACTCCCAGTCCTACTGCCAGTTTCTGGAAGACACCTTCTTCAAGCAGTGGTACAGGAAGAAGTCTGCAAGGTAAGAAAAACATGATTTTCATGCAGGACAATGCTCCATCACACGCGTCCAAGTACTCCACAACGTGGCTGGCAAGAAAGGGTATAAAAGAAGAAAATCTAATGACATGGCCTCCTTGTTCACCTGATCTGAACCCCATTGAGAACCTGTGGTCCATCATCAAATGTGAGATTTACAAGGAGGGAAAACAGTACACCTCTCTGAACAGTGTCTGGGAGGCTGTGGTTGCTGCTGCACGCAATGTTGATGGTGAACAGATCAAAACACTGACAGAATCCATGGATGGCAGGCTTTTGAGTGTCCTTGCAAAGAAAGGTGGCTATATTGGTCACTGATTTGTTTTGTTTTGTTTTTGAATGTCAGAAATGTATATTTGTGAATGTTGAGATGTTATATTGGTTTCACTGGTAAAAATAAATAATTGAAATGGGTATATATTTGTTTTTTGTTAAGTTGCCTAATAATTATGTACAGTAATAGTCACCTGCACACACAGATATCCCCCTAAAATAGCTAAAACTAAAAACAAACTAAAAACTACTTCCAAAAATATTCAGCTTTGATATTAATGAGTTTTTTGGGTTCATTGAGAACATGGTTGTTGTTCAATAATAAAATTAATCCTCAAAAATACAACTTGCCTAATAATTCTGCACTCCCTGTATCTCACACAGCCTGACCCACAGTAGGCCTCAATTAAATATTTATTTACCCAATATGGCTGTATTTTAAATCTCTGAATCAAACCCCTGTTTTTAAAGGGTGTATCTAACACAGCATGACACACTGAAGGCCTTAATTAAAGATTTGTTTTTACCAAAATGGCTGTATTTCAAATACCTGAATCAAACCCCTGTATGAAAAGGATGTATCTCACACGGCCTGACCCACAGTAGGCCTCAATTAAAGATTTATTTGCCCAAAATGGCTGTATTTCAAAAGCCTGAATCAAACCCCTGTATGTAAAGGGTATATCTCACACGGCCTGACCCACAGTAGGCCTCAATTAAAGATTTCTTTGCCCAAAATGGCTGTATTTCAAATGCCTGAACCAAACCCCTGTTTTTAAAGGGTGTATCTCACATGGCCTGACCCACATTATGCCTGAATGAAAGATTTGTTTGCCCAAAATGGCTGTATTTCAAATACCTGAATCAAACCCCTGTATATACAGGGTGTATCTCACACGGCCTGCCCCAAAGTAGGCCTGAATTAAAGATTGGTGCACCCAAATAGCGGTATTTTAAATCTCTGAATCGAACGCAAATGTATTAAGGGTGTATCTCACAATGACATATGCAACAAAGGCTGTCAAATAAACTTTTTTTGCCCAAACGGGTATTTGCTTAATAACTCAATTTGTCAGCAGTATATAACCCAGGAATTTTAAACGTGCTTATGCTACAAGACCTGAAATAATGTGTATTTTGCCCCAAAAAGGGTGTTTTATTAATGAAAGAATATTAGCCCTGTATATATAGGGTGTATCTCACACGGCCTGACCCACAGTAGGCCTGAATTAAAGATTGGTGCACCAAATGGCGGTTTTTCAAATCTCTGAATCTAACCCAAATGTATTAAGGGTGTATCTCACAATGACATATCCAGCAAAGGCTGCCAAATAAACTTTTTTTGCCCAAACGGGTGTTTCTTTAACCTCTTCATGACTGCAATACTTTAATATATTTGTTATTTGCACATGCCCCGTGCAGCTATCACGTCTATAAATGTCAAGCCAGCTCTTTAATCCAAGCGCTGTCCTGCTGCTGTCATGGACAGCATACAGTGCAGTAATGCCGTCAAGGGACCAATCAGAGTGGCCCCTTGCCGGCAATCGATCCGACTGGTTAGTCTGTGCAGACTAACCAATCGGATTGCGGCAGTGAAAAAATGCCAGTTTCAGGCTCTGATCTGCGCTCTGCAGATCAGAGCCTGAAATCAGGTAGTGTCTCTGTGCACCCCAATCTGTGCCCCCCGATCTGTGCGCCTCCAACCCCCCCTGTCCGCGCCTGCCCCTGATGCAGTTCCCCCGCCCCATCCATATTCATGTAGCCTGCCCCTGATGCGGTCCGCCCCCTCCCCGCCCCATACATTCATCCTGCCCCCATTTGCTCCTGCCCCTCAATGCTTATGCCATACCTTCCCCCTCCTCCTTTCCAGTGATGACCCCTTTGCCCCCTTGTGGTGCGGTCCCCCTGCTGTGTTTGATGGCAGCGGCTCCATTCCTGAGCTGCCGCCATCAGCAGCGAGTGTCAGCTCTATGCTGACATTCTGCTGTAACCCCTTAGATGCTGCGGTTGCGGCATCCATGGGGTTAATAGAGGGAGGGGGTTCCCTCTCTCAACCATCGGGGCTGCCGCGCTGTGATGGCAGAGCCCGATGGTTGCCATGGCAACCGGACGCTTTGCAAAAGCGTCCGCTGTTGCCACCTACAGGGCATCTAATAGTATTATACTTTGCAATGCAAGAGCATTGCAAAGTATAGTACAGCCATCAGTCCCACTGGATATTCAAGATCCAAGAGGGACCTGATAAAAAAAAGAAAAGAATAAAAGTAAAAAAATTTTTTTAAGGCTACTTTCACACTAGCGTTCGGGTTTCCGTTCGTGAGCTCCGTTTGAAGGAGCTCACGAGCGGACCCGAACACAGCCGTCCAGCCCTGATGCAGTCTGAATGGAGGCGGATCCGCTCAGACTGCATCAGTCTGGCGGCGTTCAGCCTCCGCTCCGCTCGCCTCCGCACGGACAGGCGGACAGCTGAACGCTGCTTGCAGCGTTCGGGTGTCCACCTGGCCGTGCGGAGGCGTGCGGATCCGTGCGGATCCGTCCAGACTTTCAATGTAAGTCAATGGGGACGGATCCGTTTGAAGATGCCACAATGTGGCTCAATCTTCAAGCGGATCCGTCCCCCATTGACTTTACATTGAAAGTCTGGACGGATCCGTACTAGGCTATTTTCACACTTAGCTGTTCTATGCTAAAAATAATGCAGACGGATCCGTTCTGAACGGAGCCTCCATCTGCATTATTATGAGCGGATCCGTTCAGAACGGATCCGCCCGAACGCTAGTGTGAAAGTAGCCTAAACAAATTGCCTTTTCCTATAAAAAAATGAAAAAATTAAATACACATATTAGGTGTCACCGCGTCCGTAACGACTGTCTCTATAAATATATCACATGACAGACCCCGTCCGATAAACACCATTTAAAAAAACCTGTGTAAAAAAAGCCATTTTTGTCACCTTACATCACAAAAAGTGCAACAGCAAGCGATCAAAAAGATGTATATCAAACAAAATGGTACCAATAAAACCGTCACCTCATCCTGCAAAAAATGAGATCCTACATAAGAAAATTGCTCAAAAAATAGAAAAACTATAGTTCTAAGAACATTGAGACACTAAAACATATATTTTTTATTTCAAATGTGCTATTATTTTGTTAAAGTAAAATAAATAAAAAAAGTTGACATATTAGGTATCGCCGCATCTGTAATAATGATAAAAATATCACATGACCTAACCCCTCAAATGAACACCGTAAAAAAAAAAACTGCCAAAAAAGCCATTTTTGTCACCTTACATCACAAAAAGTGCAACAGCAAGCAATCAAAAAGGCTTATGACCCCCAAAATAGTACCAATAAAACTGTCACCTCATCCCACAAAAAATGATACCCTATTTAACCACTTTAACCCCGCTAGCTAAAACCCCCTTAATGACCAGGCCACTTTTTACACTTCTGCACTACACTACTTTCACCGTTTATTGTTCGGTCATGCAACTTACCACCCAAATGAGTTTTGCATCCTTTTCTTCTCACCAATAGAGCTTTCATTTGGTGGTATTTTATTGCTGCTGACATTTTTTGTTATTAATCGAAATTTAACGATTTTTTTTGCAAAAAAAAAAAATTTTTCACTTTCAGCTGTAAAATTTTGCAAAAAAAACGACATCCATATATAAATTTTTCACTAAATTTATTGTTCTACATGTCTTTGATAAAAAAAAAATGTTTGGGCAAAAAAAAATGGTTTGGGTAAAAGTTATAGCGTTTACAAACTATGGTACAAAAATGTGAATTTCCACTTTTTGAAGCCGCTCTGACTTTCTGAGCACCTGTCATGTTTCCTGAGGTTCTACAATGACCAGACAGTAGAAAAACCCCACAAATTACCCCATTTCGGAAAGTAGACACCCTAAGGTATTTGCTGATGGGCATAGTGAGTTCATTGAACTTTTTATTTTTTGTCACAAGTTAGCGGAAAATGATGATTTTTTTTTTTCTTACAAAGTCTCATATTCCACTAACTTGCGACAAAAAATAAAAAATTCTAGGAACTCGCCATGCCCCTCACTGAATACCCTGGGGTGTCTTTTTTCCAAAATGGGGTCACTTGTGGCGTAGTTATACTGCCCTGGCAATTTAGGGCATGGCGAGTTCCTAGAATTTTTTTTTTTTGGCACAAGTTATTTTCTCACAAAGTCTCCCTTTCCGCTAACTTTGGACAAAAATTTCAATCTTTCATGGACTCAATATGCCCCTCACGGAATACCTTGGGGTGTCTTCTTTCCGAAATGGGGTCACATGTGGGGTATTTATACTGCCCTGGCATTTTAGGGGCCCTAAAGCGTGAGAAGAAGTCTGGAATATAAATGTCTAAAAAATGTTATGCACTTGGATTCCGTGAGGGGTATGGTGAGTTCATGTGAGATTTTATTTTTTGACACAAGTTAGTGGAATACGAGACTTAGTAAGAAAAAACAAAAACAAACAAAAAATTTCCGCTAACTTTTGCCCAAAAAAATGTCTGAATGGAGCCTTACAGGGGGTGATCAATGACAGGGGGGTGATCAGGGAGTCTATATGGGGTGATCACCCCCCTGTCATTGATCACCCCCCTGTAAGGCTCCATTCAGACGTCCGTATGATTTTTTACGGATCCACGGATACATGGATCGGATCCGCAAAACGCATACGGACGTCTGAATGGAGCCTTACAGGGGGTGATTAATGACAGGGGGGTGATCAGGGAGTCTATAGGGGGTGATCACCCCCCTGTCATTGATCACCCCCCTGTAAGGCTCCATTCAGACGTCCATATGTGTTTTGCAGATCCGATCCATGTATCCGTGGATCCGTAAAAATCATACGGATGTCTGAATGGAGCCTTACAGGGGGGTGATCAATGACAGGGAAGTGATCAGGAAGTCTATATGCGTGATCACCCCCTTGTCATTGATCACCCCCCTGTAAGGCTCCATTCAGAGGTCCGCATGTGTTTTGCGGATCCGATCCATGTATCAGCGGATCCGTAAAAATCATACAGACGTCTGAATTGAGCCTTACAGGGGGGTGATCAATGACAGGGAAGTGATCAGGAAGTCTATATGCGTGATCACCCCCTTGTCATTGATCACCCCCCTGTAAGGCTCCATTCAGACGTCCGTATGATTTGACGTCTGAATGGAGGTGATCAGCGAGTCTATATGGGTGATCACCCCTCTGTCATGGATCACCCCCCTGTAAGGCTCCATTCAGACGTCCGCATGTGTTTTGCGGATCCGATCCATGTATCAGTGGATCCGTAAAATTCATACGGGCGTCTGAATGGAGCCTTACAGGGGGGTGATCAATAACGGAGGTGATCAGCGAGTCTATATGGGTGATCACCCCTCTGTCATTGATCACCCCCCTGTAAGGCTCCATTCAGACATCCGCATGTGTTTTGCGGATCCGATCCATGTATCCGTGGATCCGGAAAAAACATTCAGACGTCTGAATGGAGCCTTACAGGGGGGTGATCAATGACGGAGGTGATCAGGGAGTCTATATGGGTGATCACCCCTCTGTCATTGATCACCCCCCTGTAAGGCTCCATTCAGACGTCCGCATGTGATTTGCGGATCCGATCCATGTATCAGTGGATCCGTAAAAATCATACGGACATCTGAATGGAGCCTTACAGGGGGGTGATCAATGACAGGGGGGTGATCAATGACAGGGAAGTGATCAGGAAGTCTATATGCGTGATCACCCGCCTGTCATTGATCACCCTCCTGTAAGGCTCCATTCAGACGTCCGCATGTGATTTGCGGATCCGATCCATGTATCAGTGGATCCGTAAAAATCATACGGACATCTGAATGGAGCCTTACAGGGGGGTGATCAATGACAGGGGGGTGATCAATGACAGGGAAGTGATCAGGAAGTCTATATGCGTGATCACCCGCCTGTCATTGATCACCCTCCTGTAAGGCTCCATTCAGACGTCCGCATGTGTTTTGCGGATCCGATCCATGTATCCGTGGATCCGTAAAAATCATACGGACCTCTGAATGGAGCCTTACAGGGGGGTGATCAATGACAGGGGGGTGATTAATGACAGGGGGGTGATCAGGGAGTCTATATGGGGTGATCAGTGGTTCATAAAGGGTTAATAAGTGACAGGGGGGGTGTAGTGTAGTGTAGTGTAGTGGTGTTTGGTGCTACTTTACTGGGCTGCCTGTGTCCTCTGTCTTCGATCCAAACAAAAGGAACCACCAGAGGACCAGGTAGCAGGTATATTAGACGCTGTTATTAAAACAGCGTCTAATATACCTGTTAGGGGTTAAAAAAATCACATCTCCAGCCTGCCAGCAAGCGATCGCCGCTGGCAGGCTGGAGATCCTGTCTCTTACCTTCCGTTCCTGTGAGCGCGCGTGCCTGTGTGCGCGCGTTCACAGGAAATCTCGCGTCTCGCGAGATGACGCATATATGCGTCGCTGAGCGCAGGGCTGCCACCTCCAGACCACAGATCTGCGTTAGGCGGTCCGGAGGTGGTTAAGACAATCGCCCAAAAAATTTAAAAGCTATGGCTCTCAGACTATGGAGACACTAAAACATCATTTTTTTGGTTTCAGAAATGCTATTATTGTGTAAAACCTAAATAAATAAGAAAAAGGATACATATTAGGTATTGCTACGTCCGTAACGATCTGCTCTATAAAACTATCACCTGACCTAACCTAAGATGAACGCTGTAAAAATAAATAAATGAAAACTGTTCCAATAACTGCCACATAAAGTGTAATAATGAATGATCAAAAAATCCTATGTACCCAAAAATGGTACCAATAAAAACCTCAACACTTTCAGCAAAAAACGAGCCCATATACAAGACGATCAGCAGAAAAATTAAAAACATATGGCGTTCAGAAAATGGACACACAAAAACATAATTTCTTTTTCAAAAATGCTTTATTATGTAAAACTGAAACAAACAAAGAAAGTAGACATATTTGATATCATTCTGTCCGGAACAACCTGCTCTATAAAAATAGCACATAATCTACCCTGTCAGAAAAATCTTGTAAAAAAACTAAACAAAATGGTGCCAAAACGTAATATAGAGCAATTAAAAATCATATGTACCCCAAAATAGTACCAATAAAACTGCCACCTTATCCACCAGTTTCTAAAATAGGGTCACGTTTTGGGAGTTTTTACTGTATGGTGGCATCAGGGGGGCTTTAAATGGGACATGGCATCTAAAACCAATCCAGCAAAATCTGCCTTCCAAAAACGGTATGGCATTCCTTTTATTCTGCACCCTGCCATGTGCCCGTACAGCAGTTTACGGGCACAGCAGTTGGGGTGTTTCTGTAAACCGCGAAATCAGGGTAATATATATTGAGTTTTGTTTGGCTGTTAACCCTCAATGTGAATTGCTTCTAAACTTCTAAGACTTCTAACGTCCTATAAAAATAAAATGACATTTTCCAAATGATGCCAACATAAAGTAGACATATGGGGAATGTTAAGTAATAAATATTTTTATTAGGTATCGCTTTCTGTTTTAGAAGCAGAGAAATTGAAATTTGGAAAATTGTGAATTTTCTAAATTTTGGGTACATTTTGGATTTTTGCATAAATAAAGGTGAAATATATTGACTCAAATATATGACTATCATGACGTACAATGTGTCACGAGAAAACAATCTCAGAATGGCTTGGATAAGTAAAAGTGTTCCAAAGTTATTACCACATAAAGTGACGCATTTTGACCTGGACACTAGGGCATCAATGACCCTTGGTCATTAAAGGGTTAATAACTCAATATGGCAGCAGTATAAAACCCAGGAATTTCAAACGTGCTTATGCTGCAAGGCCTGAAATATTGTGTATATACAGGGTGTATCTTACACGGCTTGACCCACAGTAGGCCTGAATTAAAGATTGGGGCACCAAATGGCGGTATTTCAAATCTCTGAATCTAACCCAAATGTATTAAGGGTGTATCTCACAATGACATCTGCATCAAAGGCTGCCAACAATTTTCTTTTTTGCCTAAACGAGTGTTTGTTTAACAACTGAAATTGACAGCAGTATATAAGCCTGTAATTTCACACGTGCTGATGCTGCAAGGCCTGAAAATAGTGTTTTTTGGCAAAAAAAGTGTGTTTTTAAAATCCCAGAAAATGATGGCGGCATTTCTAGCTTAAATTGCACACTGACTAATCCAGATGTTGTATATTGCCCAAAAAGTTTTTTTTTTTTTTTTGTAACAGAATATAAAGGCTGTATATACAGGGAGTGCAGAATTATTAGGCAAGTTGTATTTTTGAGGATTAATTTTATTATTGAACAACAACCATGTTCTCAATGAACCCCAAAAACTCATTAATATCAAAGCTGAATATTTTTGGAAGTAGTTTTTAGTTTGTTTCTAGTTTTAGCTATTTTAGGGGGATATCTGTGTGTGCAGATGACTATTACTGTGCATAATTATTAGGCAACTTAACAAAAAACTAATATATACCCATTTCAATTATTTATTTTTACCAGTGAAACCAATATAACATCTCAACATTCACAAATATACATTTCTGACATTCAAAAACAAAACAAAAACAAATCAGTGACCAATATAGCCACCTTTCTTTGCAAGGACACTCAAAAGCCTGCCATCCATGGATTCTGTCAGTGTTTTGATCTGTTCACCATCAACATTGCGTGCAGCAGCAACCACAGCCTCCCAGACACTGTTCAGAGAGGTGTACTGTTTTCCCTCCTTGTAAATCTCACATTTGATGATGGACCACAGGTTCTCAATGGGGTTCAGATCAGGTGAACAAGGAGGCCATGTCATTAGATTTTCTTCTTTTATACCCTTTCTTGCCAGCCACGCTGTGGAGTACTTGGACGCGTGTGATGGAGCATTGTCCTGCATGAAAATCATGTTTTTCTTGAAGGATGCAGACTTCTTCCTGTACCACTGCTTGAAGAAGGTGTCTTCCAGAAACTGGCAGTAGGACTGGGAGTTGAGCTTGACTCCATCCTCAACCCGAAAAGGCCCCACAAGCTCATCTTTGATGATACCAGCCCAAACCAGTACTCCACCTCCACCTTGCTGGCGTCTGAGTCGGACTGGAGCTCTCTGCCATTTACCAATCCAGCCACGGGCCCATCCATCTGGCCCATCAAGACTCACTCTCATTTCATCAGTCCATAAAACCTTAGAAAAATCAGTCTTGAGATATTTCTTGGCCCAGTCTTGACGTTTCAGCTTGTGTGTCTTGTTCAGTGGTGGTCGTCTTTCAGCCTTTCTTACCTTGGCCATGTCTCTGAGTATTGCACACCTTGTGCTTTTGGGCACTCCAGTGATGTTGCAGCTCTGAAATATGGCCAAACTGGTGGCAAGTGGCATCTTGGTAGCTGCACGCTTGACTTTTCTCAGTTCATGGGCAGTTATTTTGCGCCTTGATTTTTCCACACACTTCTTGCGACCCTGTTGACTATTTTGAATGAAACGCTTGATTGTTCGATGATCACGCTTCAGAAGATTTGCAATTTTAAGAGTGCTGCATCCCTCTGCAAGATATCTCACTATTTTTGACTTTTCTGAGCCTGTCAAGTCCTTCTTTTGACCCATTTTGCCAAAGGAAAGGAAGTTGCCTAATAATTATGCACACCTGATATAGGGTGTTGATGTTATTAGACCACACCCCTTCTTATTACAGAGATGCACATCACCTAATATGCTTAATTGGTAGTAGGCTTTCGAGCCTATACAGCTTGGAGTAAGACAACATGCATAAAGAGGATGATGTGGTCAAAATACTCATTTGCCTAATAATTCTGCACTCCCTGTATTAAACTTGAATTTAACACTTGCAGATCAGAAAAATAGTGGGGGTTTTTTGGCAAAAAAAGTGTGTTTTTAAAACCTCAGAAAATGATGGCCTGTATTTCTAGCCTAAATTGCACACTGACTAATCCAGATGTTGTACATTGCCCCAAAAATTGGGATTTTTAATGTCCCAAAAGCTCAGATGCAGTGCTGGTGCACTGAGCTTGCATAACATGGCCGCTGCCGCCCACCTAACTGACTTATTAAAGTAATTTTTTTGGCCAATGGGCTCAGGGCAGGAATGGGCACCCACAAAACACAATGTATGTAGATCGCTGAGTTAGATTCAGATTTTGAGCAAAGAGTCTCTTCTATTCTCTCCCTGAAATCACCAGCAGCATCCTCTCCCTACACTAAGCACAGCAGAGTGACATGCAGCGCTAAGTGACTCCAGCTCATATAGAGGCTGGGTCACATGCTACACTGGCCAATCACAGCCATGTCATTAGTAGGCATGGCTGTGATGGCTTCTAAGGTCACACAGTTAACCGTTTGTTAATTGGCTGCTCTGGAATCCTTTCAAAAAGAAATGTTCGGGTCTGGGGTCCAAAAATCCTAAAGTTCAGTACGAACCTGAACTTTACAGTTCCAGTTCGCTCAACTCTAATGATGCCTGGCTAGTGGACATTGTGTGCAACCTTTTGCTGGCTGCTTAATGTCTCTGTGCAGACTCAGTCTTTATAGAAACGGACTTTGGCGTGGTCTGGGTTGTGCTGCACTTGCTGGGGGCTGCATTCTGACTTCTTGTGACTGTATGGCAACCGCTGCAATCTTGCATGCAGGACCGCTGTGTGTGATGGCGGCTCCATATAGTCAGATCCACTAACACTGGTGACTAGCTTCTGTTTTACTGTTCTGTCTTCATGCACGTTCACACAGTCTGCAGTGTGCAGTCTGACATTCAGTATAAACTATTCCAGTCCTCCAAATAAAAGGACTGTTTTCTGTAGTCTAAATTGTTTATTGGTCAACACGGATTGTGAATTGGTGAAACTACAAGAATACAAATGGCTTGCAAAGGAAAATAAGGCATAACATATATCAGCAGAAATCATGGAACAGTATGTATTATAACATTAACACTGAGTATATGTCCAAAATGGCTGCCTATACATGGATTGCATGTCTAGCATCTAACAGTTACAACCTCTTTCCCTAAGTAACCCTAATACAACTACTTGAACAGCTCTGCATAACATACTGTATCAGATATACTTGCAAAAGTATGGTGGAGTTTAAGAAGAAGATTGGGAGAAAACGGAGCTAGGCGCAGCCTGGGCGTAGTGCTCTTTGACTTGGGGGGAAGTCCAGGCAGTTAGGGGTTAAGGTTAAGTCTTGGGGAGGGGCCTTGGGTCATGCATTTTCCCGGGCAGTATATGAGGGTACTGGGGGGCGGAGTTGACCAAACGGTGCTGGGGAAGAAGGAGGAAGGTTTTTGCGGTGTCCCTGTGAGTTATGGAGGCTTTGGACGCATTGTTGGGGGCTGTGAGGGCGGCGGCGGAGAGACATGGGGCCGATTGGCTGCAGCAGAGCTTGCAGGCCGTCTTGGCGAAATTGTCCCACGGGTGCGGCGGCGCTTAAGGAGCCTCAGCAGGGACCCTTCGTTGCGGGCGGAGAGGGCTGTGAGCCCGGCGCCCCGCCGCCGCAGCGGGAGGAATCCTGGTCGGCGCCGGGCACCAGCGGGAGAGGACCGGGCAACCCCCGGCACCTCGTCCCATACGCAGCGTGGGAGGAGTTACAGCGGTGCGGTGTCTCCCCCTGGGGCCTCGCCGGATGGGGAGCGAGCCGGACGTCGGCCCTTACCTGAGGAGCGTGCGGCGTGTCGGCCACGGCGTGGAGAGGAGCGTGCGGCCCTGTGGTCTTCCGGTGGGGGCCTGGATCCTGGAGTGCGGTCGGCGGTGGAGCGGGTTGCGCCGCGGCCCTTGTCTCCGGGCCGGCGGCGTTCTTCTGTGCGTCTGCAGAGGAGCGGGCGGAGCGCAGCAGCGACACCGGTGGCTGTTGTGGGTACTGCAGCCGGGTCTGTTCAGGAGCCTGTGATTGATGTGGGAGCCTGATTGGGAGGTGCTGCAGCACAGGACGACGGCAGTGATGGTGCTGTTTCAGATGCGGCTGCCGGTGAGCCTGGACAGAGGCGTTTTCTGTCGGTTGCTGGAGGCGATGAGTGGCAGCGGCCGCCTGCTGGTGGGCCTGGAAGGCTGGCGGACGTGGAGGACGGCGAGTTGAGCCAGGACGACTGGGGAGCTGACGACGGCCGGATGGACGAGGAGGGAGCCGGTCCGGCAGCGGCGCAGCTGAGCGGACCATCGGTGGCGGGAGCGGCTGGGCGGACCGCAGCTGCTGGGCGGATAACTCAGGGCCGGTCAGGTGAGGGGCCTTCGGGTCAGCAGCGAGCTCCTGTTGAGCAACTGGGGGGGGGGGGTGTTTTGCAGGGCCAGGGGTTGGCACAGGAATTGCTGGAGGGGATGGTGTCCCTATTGTCTAGGTTGGGGTCGGGTGCGCGGGAGTCCCCTGCGGCGGTGTGGGCTCCGGTGGCGGCAGGTGGTGCGGGTTGTCAGTCTGGAGGGGCTGGCGCGAGTGGTGTTGGGGCTGATTTGGCGGTTCCAGTGTCTGGGGAGGTGTCGGTCGGTGGTGGTGAGAAAGGGAAAGTCGGGGAGGAGGTACGGTTGGCGGACGCGGCTAAGGGCGAGGTGTACGTCTGTTTTGAGGGGCCGCTGGGGGCTCATTTGAAGGTGGAGGTTAAGGAGAGAATCTGGAGGGGCGAGTATGTGGAGATTTTCTCTTTGCTCCAGCTGGAGAAGTATGGTTTGGATAGGGTTAGGCCTGATGAGTCCAAAAAGGATGAGGAGGAGAAGCGGCGGTATCGGTTGATACCGCGGACGTATTTAAATTGGCTGCAGGCTTTCGCCATCTTGGCGAGTGTGGTGGGGGAAAAGGCGCCGGAACACTGTTCCGCTCTTTTCTGTTACATGGATGCCATTGGTGAGGCCTTTAGGACGTATGGGGGTGTGGCTTGGTTGAGGTACGACGAGCAATTTCGTCAGCGTAAGGCGGTCCGGGCGAGTATTCGCTGGGATCACAAGGATATCGGCCTTTGGATGCGGCTTATGGCGGCTCCGAAGGTGGGTCAGCAGTCCTTTCGGGCGGCGGCCGGGGGTCCCCCGGCGTCCGAGCCTGGTATCGGGCATAAGAAGGGTTGCTGCTGGCAGTTCAACGAGGGTTATTGCAGATACCTCGCGGACTGTTGGTTCAAGCATGAGTGTTCCGGCTGCGGCGGGGCGCACAGTCTGTCGCGCTGTTTCAAGCGGGGGCGAGGAAAAGGTGTTGATGGGGGGCAGAAGAGGGGTGACCCCGGTGAAGGTGGAAGAGATGCTGACGTGGTTAGAGAGGTACCCAGATAGGGCTGCTGCTGCTTTGTTGTTCGTTGGTTTCAGGGATGGTTTTCGGATCCCGTGTTGTTCGGTTAGTCCGAGGGTGGCTCCTCGTAACTTGGCATCGGCTTTGCATCAGCCGGCTGTGGTGACGGAGAAGATTGGTAAGGAGGTCGCGGCTGGTAGGGTCGCTGGCCCATTTGCGGAATCCCCGTTGCCGGGTTTGTGGGTGTCGCCTTTGGGTTTGGTCCCGAAGAAGGAGGCGGGCAAGTTTAGGCTCATACACCACCTGTCTTTTCCTGAGGGTGGTTCTGTTAATGATGGTATTGCTGGGGAGCTTTGTTCGGTTTCGTATACTTCATTTGATGAGGCAGTTCGGTGGGTGCGTCGTTTTGGGAAGGGGGCTTTGTTGGCGAAGACGGATATTGAGGCCGCTTTTCGTTTGTTGCCCATTCATCCGGACAGTTTTCATTTGTTGGGATTTAAGTGGGAGGGTAGTTTTTATGTTGATTGTTGTCTACCGATGGGTTGTGCAATTTCCTGTTCTTTGTTTGAGAAGTTTGCTTCCTTCTTGGAGTGGGTGGTGAAGCAGGAGGTGGGGTGGACTTCTGTTTTGCATTATCTTGACGATTTTTTGTTTTTGGGGCCTGCTGGGTCGCGTGTTTGTTCAGTATTGCTGCACACGATGGAGAGCATAGCGGGTCGTCTCGGTGTCCCGTTGGCGCCGGAGAAGACGGAGGGCCCGGCGACGTCCGTGAAGTTTTTGGGTATAGATAGTGTAGCCATGGAGTGCCGGTTGCTGGAGGAAAAGGTGGCGGATTTGCGCAAGGATATTGTTTTCTTGAGTAGGGCTAGAAAGGTGCAGTTGCGGCGTGTGCAGTCAGTCCTGGGTAAGTTGAATTTTGCATGCAGAATTCTGCCAATGGGTCGGGTTTTCTGTAGGCGCTTGGCCATGGCGACGGCGGGGGTGCAGAGGCCTTTCCATTTTTTGCGATTGTCATCTGAGGTCCGGGATGACCTGCTGGTGTGGGAGCGTTTTCTGGAGGAGTTTAATGGGCGTTCTGTGTGGATGGGGGCTCCTGTGTCCAGTGCGGATTTGGAGTTGTGTACGGATGCGTCGGGGTCTTGTGGTTACGGGGCCTTTTGTGCGGGTCAGTGCAGCGCTGGCGCCTGGCCGGATGCTTGGGTGGAGGCAGGTTTTTTGAGGAATTTGGTTTTGTTGGAGTTGTTTCCGATCATTTTGTCTGTAGAGTTGTGGGGGGACGTGCTCCGGAATAGAATAGTGAGATTTTGCTGTGACAACATGGGGGTGGTTCAGGCGATTAACAGCCAGTCGGCTAATTCGCCCCCGGTTGTGCGCTTGCTTCGCCATTTAGTGCTTAGGGGCTTGCGGTTGAATGCTTGTTTCGTGGCTGTGCATGTTCCGGGGGTTGAGAACGACATTGCTGATTCACTTTCTCGCTTTCAGTGGGACTGTTTTCGCGGGCTGGTGCCGGATGCGGACGAGACGGGTCTATCATGTCCTCAGTGGCTCTGGAACGTGGCCTTGGGGTCTCCTCTGAGTTGATTCGCCGGTCCGTGAGTGAGAGTACGTGGTTGGCGTATTCTTCGGTGTGGTCTCAGTGGGAGCAGTTGCTGGATCAGGTGGGGGGTTGTGAGGTAGCGGAGGATTTTCTGATGCTGTTGGTATATTTTATCGGTTTGTCTTATAGTTCAGGGGTGTCTGTTTCGGTGGTTTCCAAGCGAGTGGCGGCTGTCAATTTTTGGTTGCGGTTGCGGGGTCTGATGGGTGTGGCTAACTGCTTTCTGGTTAGGCAAGCTTTGAAGGGTTATAGGTGTAGCGCTGCACGGCCGGACACGCGTAGGCCGGTTTCATGGGCGGTGTTGCAGTCGTTGTGGGAGATGGTTGGTGTGGTGTGCTTGACGCCTTATGAGGTTTGTTTGTTTAGGGCTGCTTTTTCCTTGGCCTTTTTTGGGGCTTTCCGGGTGTCCGAGTTGGTGTCGGGGAATCGGTCGTGTGGGGGAGGTTTGTTGCGGCAGGATGTGTGTTTTTCTGGGGGGGGGTTGCGTTGCGTTTTGCGTAGGTCTAAAACGGATCAGGAGGGAAAAGGGGTGGTTGTTACACTGCGCCCGTTGCTTGGGTCGGTGTTGTGTCCGGTCAGGTGCGTGGAGGAGTTGTTGGTGGTTAGGCCGGAGGTGATGGGTTCGTTGTTGACGCATGAAGATGGGTCAGCGTTGTCGAGGTATCAGTTTGTTGCGGTTTTTCGTAAGTGTTTGGTTGCAGCGGGCTACCCGGCTCAGGACTTTGCGTCCCATTCCTTTCGGATTGGGGCGGCTACGGAGGCGGCCAGATGGGGCCTGGGGGAGGAGGCCATTAAACGTATTGGCCGATGGGAGTCTAGGTGTTATCAATTGTATGTTCGCACCCACATGTTGTGAGTGCCAACGGGGATGATGTTCAGTGGTGTTCAGTGTTTTGTTGCGCTGATTAGTGTGTTAGGTTTTTAATATTTCTGTGTTTCCAGGTTCGGCTTGTATGGCGTGGATCTTCGGACACTCCTACGTGTACTGGGGAGCTTTGCGGGCGGACGTGCGGAGGAACGGACGGCAGTTGGGGTTTGACCCGGCTGACATGCAAGTGCGCTGGATTGGAATACGGGGCCTTTTGTGGGGTAGGGTGCTTCCTGAATTTCATGCTTCGGTCTTGTTGGATAGGTCACCTGATATTGTTGTGTTGCACGTTGGGGGGAATGACCTGGGTGTGTGCAGTACTAGGGAGGTAATTCGTGATATGAAGCTGGACCTCCTGCGTTTGTGGTCGGATTTTCCGGGTGTGTTGGTGGTTTGGTCTGAGGTGGTGGCTCGGAGAGTCTGGCGTTTTGCGAGGTCGGTTGAGCGTCTCAACAAGGCCCGGGCTAAACTTAATAGGGAGGTCAGACGTTTTGTGAGGCGTCATGGTGGAATTGTGGTGCGACACCGGGAGCTGGAGGCGGGATCGCCTCAGTTCCTTAGAGCTGATGGTGTCCACCTGAATGAGGTGGGTATTGACATATGGGCATTAGGGGTTCAGGAGGGTCTGGAGACGGCTTTCCGGGTTTGGCGGGACTCCCATAGGTGAGGTGTCTCCTATGGTCGTTCGTGGCTTGGTAATGGAGGGTCCTGGAAGGCAATGATAAGTTTATGAGGTGCATGCCAAGGTGGAGTGTGCATCTCAGGAGGTTCGGTAAGCTTGTGCATGGGGCTCCTGTTGGGCAGATGGGCCTACAGGGGAGAATAATTACAGTTTGGAGCATTCGGTGCTCTCGGGTCGGTGACCGCAGCCGAGGGTAAGGCGATATGACAAGTGGAGGTGAATGGTGAAAAACACAGCTTACCTGTTGCCTTCTAGGATCCTATTCAATGGTTCAGATGTTATGGCAATTGATATGTTATGCGTGTTATTATTACGTATTTATGTTAAGTGATAATTAATGTTGTTGAATAAAATTGGCCGAGAAGGCTCTTTTCCCAAGAAGATGTCTCGGTGTGTTAATTGGGGATAGGAGGGGGTAGTAAGGTAGATGGTAGGTTTATATGCCTGAGTACCTTCCATCCTTTAAGTCAATGCATGAGACAGCTCTGCTGATGTACTGTAACATGGAGACTGGGCTTCTCTTTCCCATGATGCTTTGCACCTCCCAACCATACAATAATCTTTATTATCAGACAAACAAAGTGTAGTGCATTTTTAAGACCGTTGTGCTATTGCCTAGCTAATAACTACAAAAATACAGAAGATGTGATCTGCAATGATACTGAAATTATTCTCCCTATGCTGGGATAGAACACTCCTTAAATATTAGAGATGGCGTTGCGGTTCGCCCGATTTCGTGGCGAACTTTGCCAAACATGCGAACATATGGTGATGTCCGCCGGCGCCTTATTATTTTGCATTGCGCTGAACTTTGACCCATAACACATCCATCCGGTGGAACAGGACAGCCAATTCAGATTTTTCAGCACATGGACACATCCCCACCCTATCAATGAACCTGATCTGGCAGCCATTTTACATTCTGTGTTTTGCCAGTGTAGGGAGAGGTTGCTTTGGGAGCAGGGACAGGTTGTTAGCGACATCAAACGCTAGCTAGTAGGGCAACAAAATAACATTTTAAGGTGCATTTGTGAATGGATGACGATTGCTGATAAGTAATATGGGGAAGATCTGTGCTGTGAGGATCAGCCAGAGATGGAGGGATGAGGAGGATTGGTAATGGAATACTACTTGTAAATATACAGCAGTAAAACAGTTATTAGTACAGTCACTTGCATTTGTTAAAGTAGGGCTATGGGGCTGTGCAAGGAAAGGCAGGGTTAGCTCTGCCATCTACTGGCTTTCTTGTGTATTGCTGTTCTTTCATTCTGAGTGAAATCAGAAGTCACAATTAGTTAGCAACAGTATGTGAAAACAATGAGTGGTAGTGCTGCAACGTCTGTACAAGCAAACAACCTATCCATGAGACAGTTACAGTCAGCATACCTTACAATAACTGACTTGTGTGCAATGAGACATTTAAAACCAGCTCAAATCTAAGATTATATATTTAGACTATAATTTTTTTTTGGGATGTCCGCTAACTCTTCTCTCACTGCTTAGGAGGGCTGAATAAAAATGTTCAGGTTTATAATTGTCCTAACATTTATATTCAATAATTTTTCTATACTGTTTTGTCATGTAAACTCATTTTTTATAAACATGGGTATAAGGGAAAGACATGCAAATAGCCTTTCAGCTGAAAAACAAGGCATATTCTGCAAATTTACATGTCTTTCCAATATGTCCATGTGTATGTAAATGAGTTTACATGATAAAACAGTATAGAAAGGTTATTGAATATAAATGTTAGGACAATTAGAAAACTGAATTTTTTTATGCAGCCCTCCCAAGCAGTGAGAGAAGAGTTAGCTGGCATAAAAAAATATATATATTTGTCACCCTAATGATAATGATCTAGGTGCACAGGTCCCCCACAGTGGCGGATTACAATAGGGACGTTCAGGTCAGCAGCCCTGGACCCAGCACTGCTGGGGGGCCCAACGCCAGCCCAAACGCCCCATACTGCGGCGGGGCACGGGAGCGCATAGCTCCCTGTCCCGTCGCCTATCACCGCCATAGGCTTCAGGCCTAGTAGGCCTGAGGCCTATGCGGTAGTTAAATCCCGGCGCAGGCGTGCGTGATGACGTCATCACGCGCCTGTGCCAGGACACAGCACATTGATGTGTGCACGCCTGCCTCATCCCGCCTTGAACCTTCGTCTGTGAGCAAGTGCCTGGCCCTGGACGGTGAGTATTTAGCTTTTCATTTTTTTATTTCATGTGCCTACTTTGGGGGACATGTGGGGGACGACACACAGAGGAGGACATATTAGGGAAGAGTCAAGACCTCGAGTACATGGGAGGGGGAATGTGGGGGCTGTGTGGGGCTAAATTATTATGGCATTGGGAGGGACTACTATGTGGGGGCAAATTATTATGAGAGGGACTACTATGTGGGGGAAAATTACTGTATGGGACAGTGTGGGGGCAAATTACTATATGGGGGCAGTATGGGGGCAAATTATCATGGGAGGGACCCGGACTACTATGTGGGGGCAAATTACTATATGGGGCAGTGTGGGGGCAAATTACTATGTTGGGGAAGTGTGGGGGCAAATTATTATGGGAGGGACTACTATGTGGGGCAAATTACTATATGGGGCTGTGTGGGGCCAAATTATTATGGGAGGGACTACTATGTGGGGCAAATTACTATATGGGGGCAGTGTGGTGGAAACTATTGTGTGGGGGCAGTGTAAGGTAATTGCTATGTGGGGACAAATTACTATGTGGGGAAACTATTGTGTGGGGGCAGTGTGGGGTAATTTCTATGTGGGGACAGTGTGGGGGCAGTGTGGTGGAAATTACTATGTGGGGGCAGTGTGGTGGAAATTACTATGTGGGGGCAGTGTGGCGGGAAATTACTATGTGGGGGCAGTGTGGGGGAAACTATTGTGTGGGGGAAATTGCTATGTGGGGACAGTGTGGGGAAATTGCTATGTGGGGACAAATTACTATGTAGGGGAAACTATTGTGTGGGGCAGTGTGGGGTAATTGCCAAGTGGGGGCAGTGTGGGGTAATATCTATGTGGGGACAGTGTGGGGAAATTGCTATGTGGGGGCAGTGTGGGGGAAAATTACTATGTGGGGGCAGTGTGGGGGAAACTAATGTGTGGGGGCAGTGTGGGGTAATTGCCAAGTGGGGGCAGTGTGGGGTAATATCTATGTGGGGACAGTGTGGGGAAATTGCTATGTGGGGGCAAATTTCTATGTGAGGGAAATTGCTATGTGGGGGCAGTGTGGGGTAATTTCTATGTGGGGACAGTGTGGGGTAATTTCTATGTGGGGACAGTGTGGGGAAATTGCTATGTGGGGGAAATTACTATGTGGGGGCAGTGTGGTGGAAATTACTATGTAGGAGCAGTTTAGGGCAAATTACTATGTAGGGCAAATTACTGTGTGGGGGCAAACTATTATATGGGGCAGTTTGGGGGAAATTACTGTGTGGGGGCAAATTACTATGGGGGATTACTATGTGGGGGCAGTGTGGTGGAAATTACTACATGGGGGTGTTGCTATTGGGGCGGCACTGTAGGGGCAATTCTATTATTTTGGGGGACAATATACAGGGTCTTATTGCCTGGAGCACAATAGAGGGTGGTATTATTACTCGGGGCACTCTGGGGGACATAATAACTGCTGTGGACACTATAGGAACATTTGGGGTAATTTATCAAACTGGTGTAAAGTAGAACTGTCTTAGTTGCCCATAGCAACCAATCAGATTCCACCTTTCATATTTGACAGCTCATTTGGAAATCCAGTTCTACTTTACACCAGTTTGATAAATGACTCCAATTATGTCTATTAGGGTCACAATTTTTTAAGCAGTATAGTACCTTGGACATTGCGGAGCAAAACGGGCACAGTATTGGGAGTGGCAGCAGGATGACACTGTGGTGACACCAGGATGAGGAGGTTGATGGAAAAATTGAGAAATCTAACGTGTCTGTGTTACAAACTGCAGAGACGAGATGCGGCTGAAAGAATTTGCCATGGTGGTCTGGGTCAAACGGAGGAGAAGAGGAAAGAGAAGGTCTACATGACAAGAGATGTCACTGGATGTAAGAGTTATGTGGTGCTGTATTCTCCTCCATGTCTTTTTTAATTATAATTATATGTATTTTAAATTTGGCGACCAAACTTTTCAGTTTAGGACCCAATTTGGGGTATTTTTTTTTTGTCTGAAGATGTCATATGGCCTAAGAAGAGACTGTGGCGCTCATGAAGCACTGCAGCCTCTTCATACAAAAAAAAAACTAAACTAAAATGGGGGGGGGCCCAAGTTGGTTAGACAGCCCCGGGCCTATCATGCACTTAATCCGCCCCTGGTCCCACAAGCCATCTAGCAAAAGTCAAGCAACTTTGAGGCTCACTGTCTCTCAAGTTTGTGTGGATAGAGAGCTGGTTTTGAATGTCTCATAGTGCACAAGGCTGCCATTGTAAGGTATGCTGACTGTATCTGTCTCATGGATAATTGTTGGCTTGTACATACCTGTACATACTTTTGGCATTTAGCCTTTGTGTGATTGTTTGTTATAGGTAATTTTTGCAATCATGAGTTTTTGGCAAATATTCAGCAAAAATTTGGTGGAGTATTGAAATATATATATATATATATATATATATATATATATATATATATATAAAGTTTGAGGAAGGCTCTTGTGAGCCGAAACGACGCAAGTTTGCCACAATATGGGTGAATAAAAGTTTTTTTACTTTCACTACTCTGCAGTCCCACTTTTTTGTTTTTTTTTATATATATATATATATATATATATATAATATTGCTTTATACTGCTCAACACTATCAGACAGTGCCTTTTAGCTACAATCACTGCCTTATAATATAGCTGCAGCTGCTACAGAACCTCAAAACTAGGCACCTGCAAGAACATTTCTTTTTTTGAACTGAAAGTCCCAAAAAATTTTTATTTTTTTTTAAACCTGAAGTTTCTCTTATTTTCCGTTTATGATTAGTACAATTTGCATTCTTCTGCAGTGCCATATTCTGAGCAACTAGTGTATATATATTTTTTCAGTGCATCTTTGCATTGTAGCAGAAGCATTTTAAGGCAATAACGCCCTGTGGTGCTGCTGAGCAACTGATTCCCCCCCCCATTACATCATATTGGTATTGTTTTAAACAGGTTGCAATATATCAAAAGCAATAATAATAATAATAATAATTTTTCTACAAGCAAAATTGCATATAACTTACACCACACACAGAAATCAAACTGGCTTTCCTGCACAGTTTAAGTGTTGGTGTGTGTGGGGAGGAGGGATAATCTCAATATAAGTGTATACAACATGTGTTTTTAAATCCAAAGGGTTTTAAGCCCCTTTCACACGGGCGAGTATTCCGCGCGGATGCGATGTGTGAGTTGAACGCAGTGCACCCGCACTGAATCCCGACCCATTCATTTCTATGGGGCTGTTCACATGAGCGGTGATTTCCACGCATCACTTGTGCGTTGTGTGAAAATCGCAGCATGCTCTATATTCTGAGTTTTTCACGTAACGCAGGCCCCATCGAAATGAATGGGGTTGCGTGAAAATCGCAAGCATCCGCAAGCAAGTGCGGATGCGGTGCGATTTTCACGCACGGTTGTTAGGAGACGATGGGGGTGGAGACCCGATCATTATTATTTTCCCTTATAACATGGTTATAAGAGAAATTAATAGCATTCTGAATACAGAATGCGTAGTAAAATAGCGCTGGAGGGGTTAATTTTTTTTAAAAAAAATTAACTCACCTTAATCCACTTGATCGCACAGCCGGCATCTCCTTCTGTCTTCATCTTAGCTGTGTGCAGTAACAGGACCTGTGGTGACGTCACTCCGGTCATTACATGGTCCATCACATGATCCATCACCATGGTAAAAGATCATGTGATGGATCATGTGATGACCAGAGTGACGTCACCACAGGTCCTGTTACTGCACACAGCTAAGATGAAGACAGAAGGAGATGCCGGCTGCGCGATCAAGTGGATTAAGGTGAGTTAAATTATTTTTTATATTTTTTTAACCCCTCCAGCACTATTTTACTATGCATTCTGTATTGGGTACCAAACATGCACGATTTTTCTCACGCGAGTGCAAAATGGATTACAATGTTTTGCACTCGAGCGGAAAAATCACGCGTGTTCCCGAAACGCACCTACACATTTTCCTGCAATGCCCGTGTGAAACCAGCCTTAAACATCAAGTCAAAACACCTGAAATAGTAGGCCATAATCTGTAGCAGGGCATCTCCAGGCAGTTGAAGTGTTGCCGTAGGTTGCAAAAATGGCAATACAAGTGTACAACTCGTGTTTTACAATCCAGAGGGTATTGTTTTAAATCTAACATAGTTGGTTAGGCAGAAAAAAGAAATCCGTCCATCCAGTTCAGCTTGTTATTCTGCTAGTTGATCTAGAGCAGGGGTGGCCAACCTGTGGCTCTTGAGCCGCATGTGGCTCTTTGCTTCTTCAAGTGAGGCTCTAGCTGTGGAGCTGGGAAGCAGTCAGATCGGTTCACTCTCCACCCCAATGCTCAGATCTCTTTCCCTGATCGGGCACAGTTGCTACTTTGCAGCTCCATCTCACTCTCCACTATGTCCTGATGCACACAGTGTGAGAACTTAGTACGTGGAGACACGCACTATGACCTGACGTTGTGCTCATCAGGTCACAGTGGAGAGCGTGGCAGAGTAGCAGGTGCACGAGCAGGAGCCCAGTGCCTGATCAGGAGAGGGAAGAGATTTTTTTTTAATTATAGAACTGAGCATGGGGGTCTTGATCTAAGCATGGGAGGTTCTGATCTGAGCATGGGGGTATGTCCTGATCTGGGCAATTGGGGTCTGATCTGAGCCTGAGGGGGTCCTGATCTGAGCAATGGAGGTCCTGATCTGAGCAATAGGGGTCTGATCTGAGCATGGGGGTCAGATCTGAGCATGGGGTGTCTTGTTTGAGCATGGGTTTGTCAGGTCTGAGCATGGGGGGTCAGATCTGAGAAAGGGGGAGATCTTAGCATAGGGGGGCAGATCTGAGCATTTGGGGGGGGGGAGATCTGAGCACTGAGGGTCTGTTACTGGGACAGAAGAAAATGAAAGAAATGCTCCAGCACCACGGTGGATAATATGAAAGTCCCGGTCTTTATTGAAACCAAGAATCCAGGTGAGTACAGCAATCACAAAAAACACTGGTGGTCCCCGGGTTCCCCGGATCTACGCGTTTCGAACTGTCGTGTTCTTACTGGGAGTCTGATTTGTGTTGTCTGATCCGAGTATGGGGTCTTATTTTGGGGGTCTGGTTTAGAGGTCTGATGAGGTTTGGAGATCTTATTTTAGGTCAGATGAGGATTGAGGATCTGATTTAGGAATCTGATCTGAGGTGTGATGAAAAATATATTTTTTCTTTTTTTCTCTTATTTTTCCTTGTTAAAACCTAGGTGCATCTTGTAGGGCGAAAAGTATGGTGACTCATGTGTAAATGTATAACTTGTGGCTCCTCGTAGTCATGCATTTTTTTTTTGGGGGGGGCTCTTTGTGTCTGTAAGGTTGGCCACCCCTGATCTAGAGGAAGGCAAAAAACCTCTGTGAGATAGAAGCCAATTTTCCTGATGGAAAAAATCAGGCAATCACGATAACTCCCTGGATCAACGACCCTTCTCCAGAAATCTAATAACTAAAACCTGTAATATCATTACTCCTTTTCCATGTCAGTTTTGCCCAGTGTGTTACCATTTAGTATGTGCAGGTAACTTGCATTATTCCGTCCCATGTGCATAACCTTACATTTGTCAGTGTTAGGCCTCATGCACACTACCATTGTTGTGTTCCGTATCCGTTGTTCCGTTTTCCGTCATTTTCCGCGGACCCATTGTCTTTCAATGGGTCCGTTGAAAACTCGGAACATGCACCGTTAGCATCCGTGTCCGTGAACCGTGTTTCTGGTCCGTCAAAAAAATATGACCTGTCCTATTTTTTTCACGGCCAACGGTTCGCGGATAGAGTTGAGCGGACACCTGGATGTTCGGGTTCGAGAAGTTCGGCCGAACTTCCCGGAAATGTTCGGGTTTGGGATCCAAACCCAATCCGAACTTCGTCCCGAACCCGAACCCCATTGAAGTCAATGGGGACCCGAACTTTTCGGCACTAAAAAAGCTGTAAAACAGCCCAGGAAAGGGCTGCAAAAGGCAGCAACATGTAGGCAAATCCCATGCAAACAAATGTGTATAGGGAAATGAATAAAAATAAAAATAAAATAAATAAAAATTAACCAATATCAATTGGAGAGAGGTCCCATAGCAGAGAATCTGGCTTCACGTCACCCACCACTGGAACAGTCCATTCTCAGATATTTAGGCCCCGGCACCCAGGCAGAGGAGAGAGGTCCCGTAACAGAGAATCTGGCTTCATGTCAGCAGAGAATCAGTCTGCATGTCATAGCAGAGAATCAGGCTTCACGTCAGCCACCACTGCAACAGTCCATTGTCATATATTTAGGCCCAGCACCCAGGCAGAGGAGAGAGGTCCCGTAACAGAGGATCTTGCTTCATGTCAGCAGAGAATCAATCTGCATGTCATAGCAGAGAATCGGGCTTCACGTCAGCCACCACTGCAACAGTCCATTGTCATATATTTAGGCCAAGCACCCAGGCAGAGGAGAGAGGTCCCGTAACAGAGAATCTGTCTTCATGTCAGCAGAGAATCAGTCTGCATGTCATAGCAGAGAATCAGGCTTCACGTCAGCCACCACTGCAACAGTCCATTGGCATATATTTAGGCCCAGCACCCAGGCAGAGGAGAGAGGTCCCGTAACAGAGGATCTTGCTTCATGTCAGCAGAGAATCAATCTGCATGTCATAGCAGAGAATAAGGCTTCACGTCAGCCACCACTGCAACAGTCCATTGGCATATATTTAGGCCCAGCACCCAGGCAGAGGAGAGAGGTCCCGTAACAGAGGATCTGGCTTCATGTCAGCAGAGAATCAGTCTGCATGTCATAGCAGAAAATCAGGCTTCATGTCAGCCACTACTGCAACAGTCCATTGTCATATATTTAGGCCCAGCACACAGGCAATTGGGACCCGAACTTTTCGGCACTAAAAAAGCTGTAAAACAGCCCAGGAAAGGGCTAGAGGGCTGCAAAAGGCAGCAACATGTAGGCAAATCCCATGCAAACAAATGTGTATAGGGAAATGAATAAAAATAAAAATAAAATAAATAAAATTAACCAATATCAATTGGAGAGAGGTCCCATAGCAGAGAATCTGGCTTCACGTCACCCACCACTGGAACAGTCCATTCTCAGATATTTAGGCCCCGGCACCCAGGCAGAGGAGAGAGGTCCCGTAACAGAGAATCTGGCTTCATGTCAGCAGAGAATCAGTCTGCATGTCATAGCAGAGAATCAGGCTTCACGTCAGCCACCACTGCAACAGTCCATTGTCATATATTTAGGCCCAGCACCCAGGCAGAGGAGAGAGGTCCCGTAACAGAGGATCTTGCTTCATGTCAGCAGAGAATCAATCTGCATGTCATAGCAGAGAATCGGGCTTCACGTCAGCCACCACTGCAACAGTCCATTGTCATATATTTAGGCCAAGCACCCAGGCAGAGGAGAGAGGTCCCGTAACAGAGAATCTGTCTTCATGTCAGCAGAGAATCAGTCTGCATGTCATAGCAGAGAATCAGGCTTCACGTCAGCCACCACTGCAACAGTCCATTGTCATATATTTAGGCCCAGCACCCAGGCAGAGGTGAGATGTCCCGTAACAGAGAATCTGTCTTCATGTCAGCAGAGAATCAGTCTGCATGTCATAGCAGAGAATAAGGCTTCACGTCAGCCACCACTGCAACAGTCCATTGGCATATATTTAGGCCCAGCACCCAGGCAGAGGAGAGAGGTCCCGTAACAGAGGATCTGGCTTCATGTCAGCAGAGAATCAGTCTGCATGTCATAGCAGAAAATCAGGCTTCATGTCAGCCACTACTGCAACAGTCCATTGTCATATATTTAGGCCCAGCACACAGGCAGAGGAGAGAGGTCCTGTAACAGAGAATCTGTCTTCATGTCAGCAGAGAATCAGTCTGCATGTCAAAGCAGAGAATCAAGCTTCACGTCAGCCACCACTGCAACAGTCCATTGGCATATATTTAGGCCCAGCACCCAGGCAGAGGAGAGAGGTCCCGTAACAGAGAATCTGGCTTCATGTCAGCAGAGAATCAGTCTGCATGTCATAGCAGAGAATCAGGCTTCACGTCAGCCACCACTGCAACAGTCCATTGGCATATATTTAGGCCCAGCACCCAGGCAGAGGAGAGAGGTCCCGTAAAAGAGAATCTGGCTTCATGTCAGCAGAGAATCAGTCTGCATGTCATGGCAGAGAATCAGGCTTCACGTCAGCCACCACTGCAACAGTCCATTGTCATATATTTAGGCCCAGCACCCAGGCAGAGGAGAGAGGTCCCGTAACAGAGGATCTGGCTTCATGTCAGCAGAGAATCAGTCTGCATGTCATAACAGAGAATCAGGCTTCACGTCAGCCACCACTGCAACAGTCCATTGTCATATATTTAGGCCCAGCACCCAGGCAGAGGAGAGAGGTCCCGTAACAGAGAATCAGTCTTCATGTCAGCAGAGAATCAGTCTGCATGTCATAGCAGAGAATCAGGCTTCACGTGAGCCACCACTGCAACAGTCCATTGGCATATATTTAGGCCCAGCACCCAGGCAGAGGAGAGAGGTCCCGTAACAAAGAATCTGGCTTCATGTCAGCAGAGAATCAGTCTGCATGTCATGGCAGAAAGTCAGGCTTCACGTCAGCCACCACTGCAACAGTCCATTGGCATATATTTAGGCCCAGCACCCAGGCAGAGTAGAGAGGTCCCGTAACAGAGAATCTGTCTTCATGTCAGCAGAGAATCAGTCTGCATGTCATAGCAGAGAATCAGGCTTCACGTCAGCCACCACCGCAACAGTCCATTGGCATATATTCAGGCACAGCACCCAGGCAGAGGAGAGAGGTCCCGTAACAGAGAATCTGGCTTCATGTCAGCAGAGAAACAAGTCTGCATGTCATAGCAGAGAATCAGGCTTCACGTCAGCCACCACTGCAACAGTCCATTGGCATATATTTAGGCCCAGCACCCAGGCAGAGTAGAGAGGTCCCGTAACAGAGAATCTGTCTTCATGTCAGCAGAGAATCAGTCTGCATGTCATAGCAGAGAATCAGGCTTCACGTCAGCCACCACCGCAACAGTCCATTGGCATATATTCAGGCACAGCACCCAGGCAGAGGAGAGAGGTCCCGTAACAGAGAATCTGGCTTCATGTCAGCAGAGAAACAAGTCTGCATGTCATAGCAGAGAATCAGGCTTCACGTCACCCAACATTGGAACAGTCCATTGGAATATATTTATGCCCCGGCACCTAGACAGAGGAGAGGTTCATTCAACTTTGGGTAGCCTCGCAATATAATGGTAAAATGAAAATAAAAATAGGATTGAATGAGGAAGTGCCCTGGAGTACAATAATATATGGTTAAGGGGAGGTAGTTAATGTCTAATCTGCACAAGGGATGGACAGGTCCTGTGGGATCCATGCCTGGTTCATTTTTATGAACGTCAGCTTGTCCACATTGGCTGTAGACAGGCGGCTGCGTTTGTCTGTAATGAGGCCCCCTGCCGTGCTGAATACACGTTCAGACAAAACGCTGGCCGCCGGGCAGGCCAGCACCTCCAAGGCATAAAAGGCTAGCTCTGGCCACGTGGACAATTTAGAGACCCAGAAGTTGAATGGGGCCGAACCATCAGTCAGTACGTGGAGGGGTGTGCACACGTACTGTTCCACCATGTTAGTGAAATGTTGCCTCCTGCTAACACGTTGCGTATCAGGTGGTGGTGCAGTTAGCTGTGGCGTGTTGACAAAACTTTTCCACATCTCTGCCATGCTAACCCTGCCCTCAGAGGAGCTGGCCGTGACACAGCTGCCTTGGCGACCTCGTGCTCCTCCTCTGCTTTGGCCTTGGGCTTCCACTTGTTCCCCTGTGACATTTGGGAATGCTCTCAGTAGCGCGTCTACCAACATGTGCTTGTACTCCCGCATCTTCCTATCACGCTCCAGTGCAGAAAGTAAGGTGGGCACATTGTCTTTGTACCGTGGATCCAGCAGGGTGGCAACCCAGTAGTCTGCACACGTTAAAATGTGGGCAACTCTGCTGTCGTTGCTCAGGCACTGCAGCATGTAGTCTCTCATGTGTGCCAGGCTGCCCAGGGGTAAGGATAAGCTGTCCTCTGTGGGAGGTGTATCGTCATCGTCCTGCCTTTCTCCCCAGCCACGCACCAGTGATGGGCCCGAGCTGCGTTGGGTGCCACCCCGCTGTGACCATGCTTCATCCTCATCCTCCTCCACCTCCTCCTCATCCTCGTCCTCCTCGTCCTCCAGTAGTGGGCCCTGGCTGGCCACATTTGTACCTGGCCTCTGCTGTTGCAAAAAACCTCCCTCTGAGTCACTTCGAAGAGACTGGCCTGAAAGTGCTAAAAATGACCCCTCTTCCTCCTCCTCCTGGGCCACCTCGTCTTCCATCATAGCCCTAAGTGTTTTCTCAAGTGGACATAGAAGTGGTATTGTAACGCTAATAACGGCGTCATCGCCACTGGCCATGTTGGTGGAGTACTCGAAACAGCGCAACAGGGCACACAGGTCTCGCATGGAGGCCCAGTCATTGGTGGTGAAGTGGTGCTGTTCCGTAGTGCGACTGACCCATGCGTGCTGCAGCTGAAACTCCACTATGGCCTGCTGCTGCTCGCACAGTCTGTCCAGCATGTGCAAGGTGGAGTTCCACCTGGTGGGCACGTCGCATATGAGGAGGTGAGCGGGAAGGCCGAAGTTACGCTGTAGCAGCAGACAGGCGAGCAGCGGCAGGATGTGAACGCCGGAAGCGCGAACAGACGGCCCGCACTTTATGCAGCAGCTCTGACATGTCGGGGTAGTTGTGAATGAACTTCTGCACCACCAAATTCAGCACATGCGCCAAGCAAGGGATGTGCGTCAAACCGGCTAGTCCCAGAGCTGCAACGAGATTTCGCCCATTATCGCACACCACCAGGCCGGGCTTGAGGCTCACCGGCAGCAACCACTCGTCGGTCTGTTGTTCTATACCCCGCCACAACTCCTGTGGGTGTGGGGCCTGTTCCCCAAACATATGAGTTTCAGAATGGCCTGCTGACGTTTATCCCGGGCTGTGCTGAAGTTGGTGGTGAAGGTGTGTGGCTGACTGGATGAGCAGGTGGAAGGAGAGGAGGAGGAAGCCGAGTAGGAGGAGGTGGCAACAGGAGGCAAAGAATGTTGCCCTGCGATCCTTGGCGGCGGAAGGACGTGCGCCAAACAGCTCTCCGCCTGGGGCCCAGCTGCCACTACATTTACCCAGTGTGCAGTTAGGGAGATATAGCGTCCCTGGCCGTGCTTACTGGTCCACGTATCTGTGGTTAGGTGGACCTTGCCACAGATGGCGTTGCGCAGTGCACACTTGATTTTATCGGATACTTGGTTGTGCAGGGAAGGCACGTCTCTCTTGGAGAAGTAGTGCCGGCTAGGAACAACATACTGTGGGACAGCAAGCGACATGAGCTGTTTGTAGCTGTCTGTGTCCACCAGCCTAAATGACAGCATTTCATAGGCCAGTAGTTTAGAAATGCTGGCATTCAGGGACAGGGATCGAGGGTGGCTAGGTGGGAATTTACGCTTTCTCTCAAATGTTTGTGAGATGGAGAGCTGAACGCTGCCGTGTGACATGGTTGGGATGCTTGGTGACGGAAGTGGTGTTGTTGGTGGTACATCCCCTGTTTGCTGGGCGGCAGGTGCCAACGTTCCTCCAGAGGCGGAGGAAGAGGCCGAGGCGGCAGCAGCAGAAGAGGCGGCAGCAGCAGAAGAGGTAGCAGGGGGAGCCTGAGTGACTTCCTTGTTTTTAAGGTGTTTACTCCACTGCAGTTCATGCTTTGCATGCAGGGGCCTGGTCATGCAGGTTGTGCTAAGGTTCAGACCGTTAATGCCTCACTTCAGGCTCTGATGGCACAGCATGCAAACCACTCGGGTCTTGTCGTCAGCACATTGTTTGAAGAAGTGCCATGCCAGGGAACTCCTTGAAGCTGCCTTTGGGGTGCTCGGTCCCAGATGGCGGCGGTCAGTAGCAGGCGGAGTCTCTTGGCGGTGGGTGTTCTGCTTTTGCCCACTGCTCCCTCTTTTGCTACGCTGTTGGCTCGGTCTCACCACTGCCTCTTCCTCCGAACTGTGAAAGTCAGTGGCACGACCTTTATTCCATGTGGGGTCTAGGACCTCATCGTCCCCTGCATCGTCTTCCACCCAGTCTTGATCCCTGACCTCCTGTTCAGTCTGCACACTGCAGAAAGACGCAGCAGTTGGCACCTGTGTTTCGTCATCATCAGAGACTTGCTGAGGTGGTATTCCCATGTCCTCATCATCAGGAAACATAAGTGGTTGTGCGTCAGTGCATTCTATGTCTTCCACCGCTGGGGAAGGGCTAGGTGGATGCCCTTGGGAAACCCTGCCAGCAGAGTCTTCAAACAGCATAAGAGACTGCTGCATAACTTGAGGCTCAGACAGTTTCCCTGATATGCATGGGGGTGATGTGACAGACTGATGGGCTTGGTTTTCAGGCGCCATCTGTGCGCTTTCTGTAGAAGACTGGGTGGGAGATAATGTGAACGTGCTGGATCCACTGTCGGCCACCCAATTGACTAATGCCTGTACCTGCTCAGGCCTTACCATCCTTAGAACGGCATTGGGCCCCACCATATATCGCTGTAAATTCTGGCGGCTACTGGGACCTGAGGTAGTTGGTACACTAGGACGTGTGGATGTGGCAGAACGGCCACGTCCTCTCCCAGCACCAGAGGGTCCACTAACACCACCATGACCATGTCCACGTCCACGTCCCTTACTAGATGTTTGCCTCATTGTTATCGATCACCACAACAACAAAAATATTATTTGGCCCAATGTATTGAATTCAAATTCAGGCCTTTTTTTACAGACACCTAACACTATCTGGCTATCTATTTAGGTACCGTATTACACTAATACAGGCACAGCAGTAACCACAGATTTAGCTGACTATGAATTTCAGGCCTAGTATTTAGGCGCTGGGTGACAGGTATACGTTTTACGGACAGAATTAGACTGGGATATGCACAGTAGCGTGTGTGTGAAGTTATTGAGAATGACCCTATCAGCACCTTGAATCTTATATACCCTTTTAGGGATAGATTTCAAATAGCTCTGATACAGCAGAAACCACTAAATTAGGAAATTGCTAAATTAGGAATTGTATTTCAACCCAGAACAAAAAATGTGCTTTGACGGACACTAAATAACTTGCCCAGCCACAACAGTACAGCAGTAACGACAGATTTAGCTGGATATAAATTTGAGGCCTAGTATTTAGGCGCTGGGTGACAGGTATACGTTTACTGACAGAATTAGACTGGGATATGGCCAAAAAATAACCACACTATTGATGGTTAAATGCACTTGGTGTGACAGCTTGACCAACCACATTACTGAGGATTAAATGCACTTGGTGACAGGCGCAGCTTGCCCCTGATGTAGTATATGGCCAAAAAATAAACAGACTATTGCTGGTTAAATGCACTTGGTGTGACAGCTTCACCCTGATGTGAAGGGTGTACTTGGGGCAAGTAGTATGACGCTTGTTGATTGGCTGCTTTGCAGCCTTTCAAAAAGCGCCAAGAAAGCGACGAACACCGAACCCGAACCCGGACTTTTCCGAAAATGTCCGGGTTCGGGTCCGTGTGACGGACACCCCAAAATTCGGTACGAACCCGAACTATACAGTTCGGGTTCGCTCATCCCTATTCGCGGACCCATTCAAGTCAATGGGTCCTTGGAAAAACGCGGAAGCACATCCGATTGTCATCCGCGTCCGTTTTATTTCTCTTGTTGGCCATGGCAAAATTGTCAACCAAAACTTGTGCCAATAAAATTTTAAAAAAACAGATACAGGAAGTTTAATAACACAGGATATGCTAGTTGATAGGCACCTGAGGAGAAATTTCAGACTGGGGAGACATTTCTGTCTGTCTACTGTCCTTTCTCTTTTTTGCCATTTTTCACTTTGCTTTTCTCAAAAGTGCCAAGGTGGAATGTAGACAAGCTAATATGTCTGGTGCACGAGAGGCTAGGACTGTGGGACACCCGTTCCCGAAATTACCAGGACTGTGTCCGCAAAGATGCTGCGTGGGAGCATGTGGCCCGTCACATGAGGCGTGAAGAATGGGCCAAAGCAGATGGCCGTGGTCGTGCATCTTTAGGTAAGTGCCAGCAATGTCATTGTACTGTCCTTGCCTAGTCTGTCCCTATAAAGTTATGTTGCTATAATTTCCATGCGTTCTGCCGAAATTTTAGTTTGGGGTCCAGCTTCATTTGGCTTCCAACCTAAATTAGAGGGGCAAAGGTTTAAAAGTAATATCAGGAAGTATTACTTTACTGAGAGAGTAGTGGATGCATGCAATAGCCTTCCTGCAGAAGTGGTAGCTGCAAATACAGTGAAGGAGTTTAAGCATGCATGGGATAGGTATAAGGCAATCCTTCATATAAGATAGGGCCAGGGGCTATCCATAGTATTTAGTATATTGGGCAGACTAGATGGGTCAAATGGTTCTTATCTGCCGACACATTCTATGTTTCTATGTTTCTATGTAAAACATGGTTTATGGATCTGTCGTGCACTAAATGCTATACCCCATATCTTTTTGGATAAATGGTGGAGTCTCCCTTTGCTACAGCAAACAGTACTACTGTCACAAACCTGTATGTGCACTTGTTTTTTCATGTCCCTTTTATAATTGAGCTTCTTATTTAGTTGTCATATTCGAAATTCATGAAGGACAAATGGCTTGCACAACTCATCTCCTCCTTCCTGAACTTATTGTTTATTAGTATCCCTACACCTGCAGTACAGTACCATGTGCTTTTAAATTTGTCCTTTTCTTCATTTTTTCGCAGTTTCCATTTCTAATTTTATTCAAATTTTGCCTTTTTCAATTTCGCTTGATATTTTTTAATAGCTTAAACTGGCTTATGTTTCCAACAATTATTTTTTTTAATTTTTTTTAGTCAAGCAAACAAAAATACGCTGGAACAGCTGCAGGGACCAGATTCGGCGTGAACTGAATTCCCAAGGCCATATCTTTACACCCAACAATTGATGTTTCTTCGCCCGGTCATGGATTTGAGGCCGTAAGTCTTTTTGATGTTACTAAAAAGTGTTTCTCCTGCTATTTATTACTACCAAATTTAAAATTATGCCATAGTGGTTGACCCAAAAATGAGTAGTGTGGCGCTACCAGGGGCATATCTAACGGCTCATGTGGCCTGGTGCAAGAGTTCAGCTTTGGCCCACCTCCCTCAGTGCATTGTGTGTCTTCTAATGTGGTCCAAGTGTATTTCAGCCACCTCAGGCTCCTGGGCCCATTAGTGACTGGTACCTCAGCACCCCCTAGAGCAGTGATGGTGAATCTTTTACAGACCGAGTGCCAAATCTGCAACCCTAAACCCATTATTTTTCGCAAACTACCCACACGTCATTTTATCAGAAATGCCTCAGTCCAATATAGTATATCTTCCATGGACTTTATCATTTAGCTGGAATAGCCTGCCTGCATTCAGTGTTCTGCCTGTGCTGTTCATAGCGTGCCCGGCGCTGACGTATGGCGTGAAAAGTCTAAGGCATATTGATACACCATAGACTTTTGCCAGGGGCCGAGTGCCACAGATAGGTCTCGGAGTACCGCCTCTGGCACCTGTGCCATAGGTTCGCCACCACTGCCCTAGAGTAATGCCCATGGGCGTTGAACAATTGTCGAACTTTCCTTTGTGTGGGTGAACCTAATCTTTTTTGTGGTTTAGTAACACCATCCCCCATCGATGAGGAATAAGTATGATGACACAACATGTGCAGAGAGCATATGCCACCTCCTGTATATTTATTTTCCCAGACTGGCACCATTTTTCAGCAAAGTTCACATAGATCTCTGCCAATTACAGCAGGAATCGGGAATGAAGATGGCCTATGCACCCTGCACGCATTGTCTCCTCATTCAGTTGTTCGTCATGGTGGTTGTTTGTTTTTCCTGGACCCAAAAAATCTTGTGTAGTTATCCTGTGTATATTGGTATTAATGTTAAAAATTGTACTAGATGTCTGTTTTTGTGAGGCACAGAATAGCGTAGCCTTTTTTTTTTTAAGCTTGGTGTATAGTTCGTAATTGTTGGTACATACATGCAAATTTGAATATGGTGGTTTTAGGTTTAAGTACCTCTGTGGAACTTAAATTGACAGTTCCTTTTTTTTGTTTTTTTCCGATCCAAACCTCTGCATATAGTTTTTATTACAAAAATTATTAATAAAGACTAAAAAACAAACTGAAACTACTTTATAAAAATAGAGCATAATGATGCGCCAACAGTGTCCGTACAGCTGAATTGTAGCTGCCACTACCAAAATGGCCTTGTGCTGCGTGGTAAATTTAAATTTTGCTGAATTTTGGAATTCTACAATTAGCATTACATCAAGATGGTAGGCAGTTCAAAGCAGTCCCTATATACATGAGGCGGTCTGAATTTCAGCACTGATTTTGGTCCATGAATGTGTATACCTTGATTTGTGCTTCCCCGATTCCACAGGCAATCATATGTTTCAGTAGTTTGAAATTTTGCATTGTAAGCTAATTGACCTTGTAAAATATATTTGACCAAATTAAATATTGTGTTTTCAAATAACTTTGATAAATGCCATTTCAGAGTGTAAATTTTGCGATGTATGCATGCACCACAAATAGAAAAATAGGCCAGCACTACTCACTATTATTATAGCGGATCCAATACGTGGTGGTGCCTGTAGCATTAAATCCTGGTCCTGGGATTTCCGTAATAGACAATGTTGAATAAGCCACGGCACTCCAGAGGGATTCCAATCAATTTCTTTATTACACCTTGTGTAGCAACGTTTCAACCTGATGGTCTTTGTCAAGCTCCCATTACACAAATGACACAGTGAACATTAAATACAGTCCCCTGGCTCCGCATTGGTTACTGCTGAGCCCTACCCATTAACCCCCTCATTACTTCTTGCATACATTTACATATTACATATTGCCCACTCCATGATCCCTAATAACATACTTTCATCCTTTGCTCCCTTGCTTTACCATGCTGCAGGAGACGCCGTCCCATCCTCCTCACTACTGGTGCATATCGATGTTCTCACATTACAACACGAGGCTTCCGCGTCTCTGTGTATAATCTGCGCATGCGCGAAAATTCTGCGCATGCGCGAAAATTCTGCGCATGAGCGAAAATTCTTCCGCCCTTTTCTGCGCATTTCCATCAGATCATGCCCCACTTCCTGGTCATGTGATCTCGTCGCTCCGATGACGCGCTATCACAAGATCATACTCCGTTCCATTCAAACTCTAATCTAAATGACATCAGATGCTAAAGATCCATGTTACTATATATTTTTAACACAGTCATATAAGATTATTAATTAGACTCCCAATTACACGGTGCGGGCTGTCTGGTATCCACCACACTCTAATTGTCATTCAGTCTGGACATTAATTATGCCATTCTAATTCTTTACTTATCTTATGGAGGCTGCCACTATCTGGACTACCAATACATTTATTTATTTCTATTATTTTGCCCTATCTTCAGAGTGACTATCATGGTATTTCAGAGGCTGTACATATAGGTTTGCCACCATTCGTTCAGTGACTGGTGTATAGGGTAAGCGTTCATGGGGTGATTAACCCTCAGTACGCCAGCCCATCCAGTCTCATACTATCATTCATTCTATATGGGAGTTTCAGCGGGGGACTGTGGGGCTACCCCCCCCTCCCCATTTGAGGAGCCGCCCACATTCCCTCACATTCTCCCTAAAAGATTTTTTCTGGCGAAAACCTATTCCTTCTAGATTTACCTCCAGTACCATTTCACTCAATTATTTATTAGAAAGGAGTTCTCAAACTATGTGAAATATCACACAAGTGGACCCTTTTAGTAGCAGTCTCCATATACTATAGATTTTACTCAAAGATTATATCATATATGGTGCAAACCTTGACAGCCCCACATCGTCATCAGAGGGTCTATATGACTGGTTCCCCTTTTAGCCTATCAGTCATGGGTCCTTCACGCACAAGGGGCATCGTGAAGATAAGAAGACGGTTCTCCCACAGCATGTATGTCCAAACAGAATCTAAGACAAAAGGGAAAAAGGAAACAAAAGGGATTTCTTTAGATAAACTATCATCATAAAAATGGAGATATGGGCACACACAGGAGTTTAGATATATTCATATATACATATGTATTAAAAGCTGGCTTCTTAGCCTGGTATTTGAAACACATTTACACACAACCCGATCAGGAGTCAGAAAAGGGAACCCACCTTAAATTCCCTATTAAGGCCCTTCGGCTCCAATGTCTCCAACTCGTGGATCCATCTTAACTCAGCAGTAGGGCTCAGCAGTAACCAATGCGGAGCCAGGGGACTGTATTTAATGTTCACTGTGTCATTTGTGTAATGGGAGCTTGACAAAGACCATCAGGTTGAAACGTTGCTACACAAGTTGTAATAAAGAAATTGATTGGAATCCCTCTGGAGTGCCGTGGCTTATTCAACATTGTCTATTACGGAAATCCCAGGACCAGGATTTAATGCTACAGGCACCACCACGTATTGGATCCGCTATAATAATAGTGAGTAGTGCTGGCCTATTTTTCTATTTGTGCTAATGAAGGTCTGAGGACATGCACGCTCACCTAGCATAGCCTTTTGATATCTATGCTGGAGACCGTGGGAGGAGAAAAATGGATACACCAAAAAGTCTACTCTATACCAGTGAACAGATTTCGCACATTCTGAGCGGGAGTGATGATGAGGGAGCATTCCTGAACAAACCCACAGTGGATCTGATTAAACGTAAATATGAAATGGAAAAAAAACAGCTTATTAATACCGAACTTCACCTGTCCACACTAAGGGAGTATTATAAGGCTGAACGCATACCGAGAGGACTAAGGACGCATTTGAGACCAATTCTGTTTCCTAACAATCCAGAGTTCCTGACTAAATTCGCCTTTTTAGCGGATAGATTTTCCATGGACATGATGCTATTAAATATGGACTTTTTACAACAAGAACTGTTAAAAATACAAGTAAGAATAATAGAGCATGAACGACAACTACAATCTCTACAAACCGAACAGGAATATCAAACAGTAAAAGAACGGATGGAACAAGATCTAAGGAAGTACCGAGATAATATTGAGACAACAAAGAGACAAAAGTGGAGTAGGGACCAAGACGACTATAGTAAAGGAAGTATCTATAAAACAATAATAACAAATAGGAACAGAAATCCAAGGTCTCAAAGAAAATTCAAGACACAAATATCAAGACCTAATCGTGGGAACTTGACAGATACAGAGTCTTCAGGAGAACAAAGTGAAGCTTTTTTAGGAGAAAGAACAAGAGAAGCACACGGAGAGGGGGACGAAAATGCCGGCGCCTGGGGACAAGGGAGAGGAAGGAGTGAGAGTCACACGATCGAAAAGGCCACCGACGGGCTCCAGATTCACCAGGAAATGAATGAAGAAGTTGATAATACTCTAGTGGTAAATATTTCCTCTTGTGAACTATCTAGAGATGAAATGTTGCTTTTGAATAGGGGACTAACTTTCAGTCCAGAGATAGAGATTGACTGGTTCCAAGTTGAAATGGACCTGCATAATTTCTTCAGGCGTATCAAACTGAGGGTGCACTTCAGTGAAATGGCGCCTACAGGTGATAAAGAAATACAGAAGGAGGTCCTGTCGTTGAAGAGTGTGGGCCTTTTCCTTAAAAGCGACTTTCAACCGCCTGTATATAATAAAGCTATTGAGACCTTTGTCTCCCTTGTCAGACTGGAGATAGAAAAACTAAAGAGATCAAAGGTATATCCAAATATCACCAATCTGACAAGGGGAGAGAAAGCAGCATTAAAATCCCTAAAAAAAAAAAAAAAAAAAAAAAAAAAAGGAGGGAAATTACAATTAAAAGGGCGGATAAGGGAGGAGCCACCGTGGTGATGGACACGGATAAGTATAAAATGGAGGTGATGAGACAAGTTAATGACAAAGAGGTATACAAACCTCTAAATAGTGATCCAAAATGGATCATTATACGCAAGATCAGGCTATTGGCAGATAGTGCTTTCGCGAATGACCTGATCGATACCAATTTGCATACTTATCTCGTGCCACAGAACCCGGTGACTCCTCTCTATATATCCTCCCTAAGATACACAAAGGGTTAAAAGACCCGCCAGGACGCCCCATTGTGTCCGGCATGGGGTCAGTCTTCTCCAATGCTGCAACTTTTTTAGATAAAATCTTAAGATGTTATGCAATGGAAGCCAAATCCTACGTGAAGGATACTACGGATTTTCTGTTAAAAATTGATGCACTAGAATTTCAAGAGGGAGACTTTTTGGTTTCATTCGATGTAACCAGCCTCTACACCAGTATCGATCATGAACTGGGATTGGAGGCAGTTAAATGGGCCCTGGAGAGGTCAGATTATGGGTCTGACACCAAATCATTTTTAATCTCCCTACTTGAAATTCTACTGTATCATAATTATTTTTTGTTTGATGATATGTTTTATGAGCAATGTCGGGGCACCGCGATGGGGTCCAACGTGGCCCCGACATATGCGAATATATACATGTCAAAAATAGAGGAAACGTCTATATACCCATCCACCCTCTACAGTAATGTGAGGGGGTGGATGCGGTATATAGACGATATTTTCCTTATATGGAATGGTACGGAAGAAAAGTTACAGGAATTTCACGATTATATTAATCAGGTTCACGACCAATTGAGATTTACAAAGGTGTACTCGGCGGAATCATTACAATTCCTGGATACGTTGGTTTATGTAAGGGATGGTAAATTGGAAACCGATCTCTTTATTAAGCCAACGGACAGGAATAGCATGTTATGCTATGATAGTGCTCATCCTAGGAAGTCAGTAGAATCTTTACCGTTTAGCCAGTTCTTACGAGCAAGAAGAATAGTGTCAGAAGAGAGTTTAGTAGATGATAGATTGAAAAAAATGGGACAAAGATTTAGGGATAGGAAATACCCCAAAAAATTAATAGATAGACACTTAGAAAAAGCCAGGAACAATAACCGACAGCAACTATTAATCAACACAATAAAGAGGGAGGAGCCAAAAATAAATAGGATCCCATTTGTATCCACTTATAGTAAAATGAGCAATCGCATCTCAGGCATACTGAGACATAACTGGCACATACTGACGCAGTCCTTTCCTAAGGTCATTGAATTTCAATCCCCCCCACTGATGTCATATAAGAGGCCCAGAAATCTTAAGGATAGCTTGACATCAGCTGATGTTAAAATCAAGAAAAAGGAGATTGGTAGAAGGGGCTGTTACCCTTGCTTGGGTTGCTGCAATTGCGGCAGCCTAATCAAGGGTGACTCCTTCTGCCACCCTCAAACGGGGAAGAAATATGATATTAAAGGGCACTATACATGCAATACAGATTTTGCTATTTATAGCTTGCAATGCCCGTGTGGTCTTCTCTATATAGGAGAGACGACACAGCCCTGTAAAAACAGAATTAACCAACATCGGTACACGATACGTAAGCTATTAGCTAAAAATGAAAAAGAAAGAAATCAGCAAAATCAAGGAAGTGATGATGAAGCAGAATTACCAGTGCCTGAACACTTTTGGAAATATAGGCATAATGTCTCTCATTTGAGATTTAGGATTATTGATAATGTCCCGACTTTAAGGAGAGGTGGAGATAGGGAGAAGCTGTTAAAACGAAAAGAGTTAAGATGGATCCACGAGTTGGAGACATTGGAGCCGAAGGGCCTTAATAGGGAATTTAAGGTGGGTTCCCTTTTCTGACTCCTGATCGGGTTGTGTGTAAATGTGTTTCAAATACCAGGCTAAGAAGCCAGCTTTTAATACATATGTATATATGAATATATCTAAACTCCTGTGTGTGCCCATATCTCCATTTTTATGATGATAGTTTATCTAAAGAAATCCCTTTTTTTTCCTTTTTCCCTTTTGTCTTAGATTCTGTTTGGACTATACATGCTGTGGGAGAACCGTCTTCTTATCTTCACGATGCCCTTGTGCGTGAAGGACCCATGACTGATAGGCTAAAAGGGGAACCAGTCATATAGACCCTCTAATGACGATGTGGGGCTGTCAAGGTTTGCACCATATATGATATAATCTTTGAGTAAAATCTATAGTATATGGAGACTGCTACTAAAAGGGTCCACTTGTGTGATATTTCACATAGTTTGAGAACTCCTTTCTAATAAATAATTGAGTGAAATGGTACTGGAGGTAAATCTAGAAGGAATAGGTTTTCGCCATAAAAAATCTTTTAGGGAGAATGTGAGGGAATGTGGGCGGCTCCTCAAATGGGGGGGTAGCCCCACAGTCCCCCGCTGAAACTCCCATATAGAATGAATGATAGTATGAGACTGGATGGGCTGGCGTACTGAGGGTTAATCACCCCATGAACGCTTACCCTATACACCAGTCACTGAACGAATGGTGGCAAACCTATATGTACAGCCTCTGAAATACCATGATAGTCACTCTGAAGATAGGGCAAAATAATAGAAATAAATAAATGTATTGGTATCCAGATAGTGGCAGCCTCCATAAGATAAGTAAAGAATTAGAATGGCATAATTAATGTCCAGACTGAATGTCGATTAGAGTGTGGTGGATACCAGACAGCCCGCACCGTGTAATTGGGAGTCTAATTAATAATCTTATATGACTGTGTTAAAAATATGTAGTAACATGATGATGGATCTTTAGCATCTGATGGCATTTAGATTAGAGTTTGAATGGAACGGAGTATGATCTTGTGATAGCGCGTCATCGGAGCGACGAGATCACATGACCAGGAAGTGGGGCATGATCTGATGGAAATGCGCAGAAAAGGGCGGAAGAATTTTCGCGCATGCGCAGAATTTTCGCGCATGCGCAGATTATACACAGAGACGCGGAAGCCTCGTGTTGTAATGTGAGAACATCGATATGCACCAGTAGTGAGGAGGATGGGACGGCGTCTCCTGCAGCATGGTAAAGCAAGGGAGCAAAGGATGAAAGTATGTTATTAGGGATCATGGAGTGGGCAATATGTAATATGTAAATGTCTGCAAGAAGTAATGAGGGGGTTAATGGGTAGGGCTCAGCAGTAAACAATGCGGAGCCAGGGGACTGTATTTAATGTTCACTGTGTCATTTGTGTAATGGGAGCTTGACAAAGACCATCAGGTTGAAACGTTGCTACACAAGGTGTAATAAAGAAATTGATTGGAATCCCTCTGGAGTGCCGTGGCTTATTCAACATTGTATGCATGCACCAAGTATATCTGGTTCACACAAAGTTGTTTTGTAGAGCTTAAACAAATGTCATTTTGGAACTGTGGTAGTCAAATGAGGTAATTCATGTTTTCATGTCATTTTCCAATACAGTACTGTGGACAGTCTGGAACAGGCCGAAGACTCGGAGGAGGCATTAAGTGGCGAAATATCGCCAGTATTTTCTCCGGCCACTAGCCCTGCACCAATGCCAGCTCTGGAGCCGGACGAGCCATCCCAGGCTGAGGCCTCAAGATCACCCCGCAGTCCATCCCCTTTACAGCAGCCACAGCCCAGAAGACGCCGCAATGTCCCTCAAACTTCCTCTGGGCAAGAAACTCGTGAGGCTATAGATGCCCGAGTTATTGAATTCTTTGCCCAGAGGAGGAGTGACGGCATTGAGGCGTCTACGCTGAGGGGCCTAGCCAATATCTTCCGTCAAGTTCCTGCGGCGAAACATCCAGAATGTTGGCAGCACTGGCCATGGTCATACAAATGTATGCCTCAAATTATGAAGGAGACATCTTAACAGAAATCAATGACCTCCTGCGGAAAATACTAAATATTGCACCGCATGTTCATGACCCCGGCTATAACCAGCCTCCAATGCAGCCTCCTGGGCCATCTTTCCAACAGCAGCCAACCTACCAGCGGTTCCAAGGCCCAACACCATCCAATATTCCAACAAGGATGGCAACTCGGGCCAGTGATCCTGGCCATGTGCGGCCACAAGCTGAATATCATCCAGGGCCATTTACAAGAGAACTATCCGATCTCTAACATTTTTTTTTGTTTAAATTATATAGGTTTTTTAGTATGTGTTAATGCTTTATTCTTTATGGGTTCTATATATGTGTTCCATAAAACAAATTGAACCGAAATTTTTTATTTCAAAGTCTGTTTTTATATTAAACAAAACGATATTGACAGTTCATAAATGCAATTCATACACACATACAGTCATGTGAAAAAATTAGGACACCCTTTGAAAGCATGTGGTTTTTTGTAACATTTTTAATAAAAGGTTATTTCATCTCCGTTTCAACAATACAGAGAGATTAAAGTAATCCAACTAAACAAAGAAAACTAAAGAAAAGTCTTTTCAAGATCTTCTGTAAATGTCATTCTACAAAAATGCCTATTCTAACTGAGGAAAAATATAGGACACCCTCACATGTATTCCCTCTTAAATTGGCTCAGATCTCACACAGGTATATCACACCAGGTGCACATAATTAGTAGATCGTTACTCTGCATGTTGAATGAGGCTTGCCCTATTTAAACCTCAGACATTTAGTTTGGTGTGCTCCTGACTGTTGAAGTGAGAGTGAGCACCATGGTGAGAGCAAAAGAGCTGTCAGAGGACTTCAGAAAAAAGATTGTAGCAGCCTATGAGTCTGGGAAGGGATTTGAAAAGATCTCAAAAGATTTTGAAATCAGCCATTCCACTGTCCGGAAGATAGTCTACAAGTGGAGGGCTTTCAAAACAACTGCCAACATGCCCAGGACTGGTCGCCCCAGCAAGTTCACCCCAAGAGCAGACCGCAAGATGCTAAAAGAGGTCTCCAAAAACCCTTAAGTGTCATCTCGAGAACTACAGCAGGCTCTGGCTACTGTTGATGTAGAAGTACATGCCTCTACAATCAGAAAGAGACTGTACAAGTTTAACTTGCATGGGAGGTGTGCAAGGAGGAAACCTTTGCTTTCCAAGAGAAACATCGAGGCCAGACTGACATTTGCCAGAGATAAAGTTGACAAAGACCAGGACTTCTGGAATAATGTTCTTTGGACAGATGAGTCCAAAATTGAATTATTTGGACACAACAGCAGAGGACATGTTTGGCGTAAACCAAACACAGCATTCCAAGAAAAGAACCTCATACCAACTGTGAAGCATGGAGGTGGAAGTGTCATGGTTTGGGGCTGCTTTGCTGCAGCAGGACCTGGTCAGCTCACCATCATAGAATCCACAATGAATTCTACTGTGTATCAGAAGGTGCTTGAAGAACATGTGAGACCATCAGTTCGAAAATTAAAGCTGAAGCGGAACTGGACCATGCAACATGACAATGACCCAAAACATACTAGTAAATCAACCAAAGATTGGCTGAAAAAGAAGAAATGGAGAGTCCTGGAATGGCCAAGTCAAAGTCCAGATTTGAATCCCATTGAGATGCTGTGGGGTGACTTGAAAAGGGCTGTACGTGCAAGAAACCCCTCAAACATCTCACAGCTGAAAAAGTTCTGCATTGAGGAGTGGGGTAAAATTTCCTCAGACCGATGTCGAAGACTGGTAGATGGCTACAAGAACCGTCTCACTGCAGTTATTTCAGCCAAAGGAGGTAACACTCGCTATTAGGGGCAAGGGTGTCCTATCTTTTTCCTCAGTTAGAATAGGCATTTTTGTAGAATGACATTTACAGAAGATCTTGAAAAGACTTTTCTTCAGTTTTCTTTGTTTAGTCGGATTACTTTAATCTCTCTGTATTGTTGAAACGGAGATGAAATAACCTTTTATTAAAAATGTTACAAAAAAACACATGCTTTCAAAGGGTGTCCTAATTTTTTCACATGACTGTATAGACGCACACGAGGTCTCAATGAACATAATATTTATTTGGTAGGGACAGATTACGTTAAGGGTATTATGTGTACATGAGGTATTAGAAGATTTTTTGGCCAATGACATAAAATTCTAATGATGTGAATGGGGGTCACAGTTTCATTCAAACATCATTTGTATGGATATGTACGTTAAAAAATCTGCTGGCGAAAAAACCTCAGCCCGCAAGCCCATGTCAAGGGTCCTCAGTCTCTTGCGAGTCCCTACACTACTGCAATAAATGTCATTAATCTATCTAGAAAAAATAAATAAATACAGAGCCCAGAAGAAATTAAAAACTACCACGAATAGCGTCCCTCTGCCATGGCAAGGATCCCTCTGGGCTGTAAAAGTAGTCTGCATAGAGTTCCCGAACTGCAATGCCTGCAGTCCCAGGTCGTCTATGCAGGGTCCTTTCCAAACCCAAATCTGATGACGTAGGAACATCTTCCAGGTCAACAGAAGAGGAAGCCTCGTGAATCCTGGTGAAGTTGTGTAGAACAACACAAGCTTGAATCACCAGGGTAGCATTTTACGGATCCATTTGTATTGATGACAAAAACACCCTCCACTTGCTAGAGAGTATCCCAAAAGCACACTCAACATACCGACGTGCACGAGTCAACCGGTAGTTGAAAATACGCCTTTGGTCATCCAAACCACGCTTAGGAAAGGGCCGCATAACATGGGGAGTCAATGCAAACCCTTCATCCGCCACGATGACAAATGGAGCCGGTGGACCTGCATATCCGGGCAGTCTCCTGGACTCTGGCAGGGCAAGCTGGTTGGCACAAAGCCCGCTCACCCATTCTAGAAGCACTAAAGATGCGAGCATCCGCAGTGCTTCCATAGGCCCCGATATCAACCATTATAAACCGGTAGTTACTGTCAGCAACAGACATCAGCACTACCAAAAAATACTGTTTATAATTGAAGTATCGGGACCCTGAGTGGGGCGGCTTCTTCACACGGATGTGTTTACCATCCATTGCCCCGATGCAGTTTGGAAACTGCGCAGAAATTTGGAAGCCCTCAGCAATCCGAACCCGGTCGTCCGCCTTGGGCAGCGGCATCACCGTCTCTCGGAGTTGCGATGACATGGCAAGTGTGTCATACAATCCGAGATATCGTCGAGGTTCCTAAAAGAAACTCAAAATGCAGGGATGCAAATGAGTTCCCCGTGGCAAGGAATCTGTGGGGAAAAAAAATAAAAAATAAGCAGGACATCAAAATGGAAAAAACAAGATTCATGAATCACTTATAATGTTGCATACAATACATGATATTAGACACCATATGTCAGTGGTGTCAAAACTATGGCACGGGTGCCAGAGACAGCACTCGGGGCCCTCTCTGTGGGCACCCACACCCTTGAAAAAGTCTTTGGTTTTACAATCTACCTTCAAGTTTGCCAAAAAATCATCTGCGCAGGGCGCACCAAGATCAGGACAGGTAGCACTGCATGTAAGCAGGCTAATATAGCACAATGATCTAATACATGGAAGAAAAATTGTCACTTTGCTTTTAAAAAATTGTGTTTTCGTTAATACTTGGTAAACTCAGTTTGTAATTGGATCGCCACCACTGACCTTTGTCGTTTATAGACTAAAATAAATACTTTAAAAAAAATGGGGGCTTGGAGCAAAACACTTTCCAACTACTGGGGTGTGGGCAGTAGTATAAAAACACAGAAATATAGTGGCCGCAGCATGTGGACCGCAGGAAACGACTATTCCCAGCAAAAAAAATTGCATACGGTGGAGGATGTCGGCGCGGTCCACATGCACCACAAAGGCATCCTACACAAAACGGAGCATTGTGCGGATGAAAATATAATCATATAAATCACAGAAGAAATGCACCAAACGGATATGCCACTGACTATACTGGCTAGCATAAATGCAGATATTAAAAGCTGAGACTTTTGCCAATATATTCCTGTCAGGAAGATATCGGAGCCCATCATGCACCACGTCACCTTCAGACCTTGTTCACACCATAGGTAGCTTAGTGGTAGGACCCCTTGCCATGCTGAGAACCGTGACGTGGTGCATGATGGGCTCCGATATCTTCCTGACAGGAATATATTGGCAAAAGTCTCAGCTTTTAATATCTGCATTTATGACTAGCCAGTATAGTCAGTGGCATATCCGTTTGGTGCATTTCTTCTGTGATTTATGTGTGGGCAGTAGTACCACAAGTATAAGGGACAACAAGTGACTTAAGCCCCTTTGAACTGCTCCAAGTAATAAGACAGATTGAAAGTTTATGGGAACATTATGCCTGAGGAGGTTGTTAGCTAAAAAACAATGGGGGTGGCAGCACCACAATCCACCAAAATAGTGTACAGACCTGTATCTAGGCTTCAAGGCAGGAGGTGCATGCATATAGGAATCCTGACTGAGGGACCCAATTTTAACAGACACTTCAATAATCCTCTGCACTCACCAATAATAGTTCAAAAAATAATATTAATTCACTCAGACAGGCAGGTTACAGCCTGCTGTAACATGGCTGTCTGAACGAATAAAACACTATTTTTGGAAAAACTAGTGCAGAGTGTCTGGAGTCCGTTAGATGAACTCAATTTGGAAATTTGGACTAAAAAACAAAAATCAACAGTATTGGGAGGTTATGTGTCAGGGATTAATGGTGTAAAACAAAACCAAGATAAATATTTCAAGAAAACATTAGGGGCAAAAACAAGTTACTTCAGCAAACAGAAGCACATGTCTAACAGCAGCCATTTTGTAGCACATGTTACTCCTGACATAAGCAGTGCACATTACTGGTGATAATTTAATTAGAAAATATTGCTTACCTCAATGTGACGATGAGCCTTTCCTCAGGAGAAATGCTGCGCCTCATATTGGTGTCCATAAAGGTAAGGACAGTACGTAGAGACGACAGCAAGCTATCAAAGGTACCCAGTGACATCCGACAGAAGGAATAGAACTTCTCTGGATGCAGCCGCAGATCTTGGTATAGGGTATGGAAGTGTCCTTTATGGTAACGTTGTGAAACAATCGGATGGACCCAAAATCGTCGCTTTCTACACGGTTCCTCATCCATCAAAGGAGTGTGCTGTCCCCAACGCCGAGAAACCATCCAATGCAGCAAGACCTCTTCCTCAGAATCAGACATGGTGATACAGCAAAGTGAAGCAGCCAAAATAGCCTCTGTACTCTGGAAAGGCTACAGAAAATGGCCACAAATGCATACACAGGTGACCCTCATTTATACCAGTATCCTGGGTGGAGATAGTAAAATTAAATTTTTTTCTTAATTCCTTGATTTTTGACGGTCCGCAAAAAAACGGACACACGGAGGCACAACGGAAGAAAAAACGGACACGGATCACGGACGAACGGAACCCCGTTTTGCGGACCGAGAAAAAACACTGTTGTGTGCATGAGGCCTTAAACCACTTGCCACGTCACTGCCCAAGCCTCCAATCTATCCAGATCCTACAGTAGCAGTATACTGTCCTCTTCTGTGTTATTTACTTTACACAGTTAACTTCATCTGCAAAAATTGATATTTTCAGGTGCAAGCCTTCTACAAGATCATTAATAAAACATTGAAGATAATAGGGCCCAATACTGAGTGTGTACCGTTAATATACAAACTCCAGCCTAGTGGATATAATTAAATATAATGGGTTGAAAGAAATAATCGCAGGTCCAGCTAAAGAGTAACCCTTAATAGTAAATAATCTTTATTAATTCATAGAACGCACTAATAAGTCCTATCAGGTCCATGTACAAGAAGTCCACCCATATATTGAGAAGAGGAGGTGAAGTGACCCTGGTAATGATACTACATCTAGGCCCTGTGCCCAGGGGCGACTCCTGATGGTGGAGACCCCCCGTCCTCGAACCTCACTGACAACTCCTAGTACACCCTATGGTAGGCGGGCCGGCAACGGCCGTATGGGTGGACTCGGTTGGGCATGGACCGGACAGGATTACCCTAAATGCACAGTGTATACTACCCTATCGGTAGGGATACCAAAAGGTACACGATGCAAATGACTACAGAACAAAACACAACAAAAAATTGACACCTAAGAGGATACCTAGTGAAGGCACAGACGTGTCTGTGCTAAAAACCCCAACGCGTTTCACCCACTGTGTGGGATCATCAGGGGGCGCATTGATAATAATAAATAATATCGTAAATCATGGATGTCTAACAGAGGGAGGACCATGTTTGGGCCACCATGATATATCTGTAGGACAAACCCAGGTGTCAAATGACGGTCAGGGGAGGATGCCCACTGACGGTCATAATAATAAAATGATTGGACCAGATGACCTTACTGGGAGGGATGAAAATGAAGGGAGGGAAGAATCACGCATCGACCATGACGATGTTTGAGACACGCTAATTTAAATTTCATGGAAACATCAAGGAAGTCTGTAGAAAAAGCGAAAGAGACATGTATAACTATACATATATAACCATCAGACACCCAGATAGAAAAAGTGAGGGACCATCACCGAGACAAAAGGTCTCAATACGGGGGGGGGGGGGTCACTCACTGTGTCCAGAGGCCGTGTATGTTATATATGGATGTGCCCTTTTAGACATAAACAGCGTCCGCCTTATTCATACGACACAGCCAAGAGATGTACCACGATGAGCAAACAGCTGAACAACTGAAAAGAGGTCACAATGTCCAATGGATGAGACAGAACCCTCATACAGCTATGTAACAAGACCTACAACTATGGGCGTACCTTGCGACAGATCAGACTATCCATGAGAATAAAAAGACCATTCTTCCTGCATGTCCTGAATAACGGAAACACGAAAAAAGCGCCATTTGTTTCCAGACAAGCATAGTAATCTACTGCACGGTAGTAGAGTGGCAGGGATTACTCACTGTTAGTGCCGGCAGATTGCTTCTTCCTCCCAAGATCAATGTCTTCTCCCAGGGTCCAACATTGAGCCATGGATGGCCACCCCCTCTTATACTTCCCCCCTCCCATTATTGAATAAATTGATAAGACCCTGTGCAGGCGAAGCCGTGTGTTGGTAAGCACATGGTGCGTTCCACTGTGGAACGCACGCCGCACACTTGACTTCCGGTATCGGCACCCGGATGTGACGTGGGTGCGTTCCACCGTGGAACGCACGCCGCACATCGGCCTGCTAGTGAGCGGCATAAGGATGTGACGTCAGGTCCCCAGCGCTGTAGGCTAAAGCTAAAATAAGCACTGGCAGGTTGGAGACTATAACTGACGCATACAATAGAACGTCACAGCCAATTGGAGCTGCGCGAAGGGAGCCAGCATATCATGAGTGCGGCAGAAAGATTTGGCTGCTATAGACGGGCCACAATTGGCCAGATTAATATACATACAGGGGTGGGAGGTGTGAGAACTGACTATAAAGAGGTTGGGCCATTTACGGGGGATAGGACAAACATAGATGCGCAATCATAGATATGTATAAGGATATATCACAGATATAAAAATAAGTGAAAAATATATTTAATCACTGTCAATGATAACACCCCTGGGCGCTTCACGCACCCGGTGCAGTATCTTAGGGACGAAAAAGTTCCACGAAACCTTGGGTTGCAAGGGGGTAAAGGAAGGGGTGAGGGAAAAGGGGAAAGGGGAGACAGGGGAAAATACCCAGGATAAGCCAGAGGACCAAACGGTACATATAGTCAAAGGAAGCATGAAAATGTGAGTCTTTCGTTAAGCCCAAGGGGGGACTGGGACCGGAGTCTATGGATCCATTCGCATTCTTTTTGTAGAATTCTCCTATCCCAGTCGCCCCCACGGGGGGACGGATGAACCACAGTCAAGAACGGTGAAGCGGAGAGATCTTGGATCACCGTTATGGACCTCATTAACATGTACCGCAATCGGGGTAACTTCCTTATTCTTAACGTCATTCACGTGTTCGAGAATTCGTTTTCTGAACTCTCTGACTGTCTTGCCAACATAGTCCAGGGGGCAACTACACTGGCAGAGGTAGACTAGTCCCTTTGATCTGCAATTAATAAAATCGCGTATCAAAAAGGTCTGACCCGTAGTTGATCCAGTAATGCTCTTAGCTGTGTTGATGTATTCACATGCCTTGCATCTGCCGCAACGAAAAACGCCAAGCGGCCGACGGTCCAGCCAGGTGCCCTCTTTGACCGGTGGTGTAAAGTGACTGGTCACCAGTCGGTCTCTAAGGCTTTTCCCTTTTCTATAGGAGACGGACGGCCGTTCAGACACAACTGTAGAAAGATCCGGATCCATCTTCAAGATGGCCCAATATTTGTTTAAAATTCTCTTAACATCTTGATTGGAAGTGTCAAAGTTTGAGATGATTCTCAACGGTTGGGGACTATCTGTTCTCAATCTTGGGGTAAGTAGGTTGCTCCGTACCTGAGACTGTGCATGTTTAAAGGCATCGTTGAGCACTACCTGTGGGTAGCCTCTCGCCCCAAATCTGGCCTGTAGGGCCCTCGCTTCCCTGAAGAAAGCTTCATCACTGGAGCAGTTTCTCCGTGCTCGGAGGTATTGTCCTCTTGGAATACCCTTTTTGAGGGAAGGGGGATGGTAGCTGCTCCAGTGAAGAAGAGAATTTGTGGCCGTAGTTTTCCTAAATAAGTTAGTAGATAGACGGTCCCCTGTAATTGTTACTTTAACATCCAAAAATGTAATACTCGATGGATCCTGTTCATATGTGAAGTGGAGGCCAATTTTATTACTGTTGAGATCTGAGACAAAGTGTTTAAATCCCGTTAGATCGCCTTTCCAGACAACAAACACGTCGTCGATATAACGGGTCCAGAAATGAATATTTCTGGACCACCAGACTTCATGGTCAGGGAAGACGTGTGTATCCTCCCACCAGCCCAGGAAGAGATTGGCATAGGTGGGGGCACAATGGCTCCCCATTGCCGTCCCCCTGAGCTGGTGGTAGAATTTAGAATCAAATAGAAAGAAATTGTGCGTAAGGGTAAATTCAAGTAGCCTGATGATAAAGCTATTATGTGATCTGTATTGTATACCCCTAGCGCCTAAAAAATATTCAATAGCTTTGAGGCCATGTATATGTGGAATGGAACTATAAAGAGCCTCAACATCGATGCTGCAGAGGATACAATCTGGATCAAGAACGAGAGCGTCAATTTTGTTGAGGAAGTCCATTGTGTCCCTCGTATATGCTGGGAGGGACACAACGAACTCCCTCAACACTTTGTCTAAATAGACCCCACAGTTCTGGGTGAGTGAGTTGACCCCTGATACTATCGGGCGACCCTTCAATGGATTAACCCCCTTATGAACCTTGGGGAGCCCGTAAAAGGTCGCTACAAGGGGTTTGATGGGTAGCATAAACTCAAACTCAGGGGTCCCTATCACCTTTGTCTCCAGGCCAGCCAGCAGAATATGTTTAAGATCAATCAGGAATTTATCAGTGGGATTGAAGGGCAAAATTCTATAGCCTTCTCTGTCCTTGAGGAGGTCACGACACATCTGACTATATTTGTTATTATCGAGGATAACTAGATTGCCTCCTTTGTCAGAGGGTTTAATAACGATACTGCGGTCTTTTTCTAGAGACTGTAAAGCCTGCATCTCTATTCTAGAGAGGTTGAAGGATCTTGGGCCCACATGAGCCAATTGTTCTAGCTCATTTGTAACCATCTGTAGAAATATGTCCACATGCTCGTAATTGGCTGGTGGGGGCATTTTTCTACTTTTGGGTTTTAATGTTGTGAATGGGCCTGTTCCACTAATCCGATTGTGGTCTCTGTTCAGATCGACGAGGGTTTGAAGATTGTCAAAATCGCCCTCATCCAGACCTAATCTAGTGCAGGTTTCTCTGTTGGAGGTTTGAAAAAACTTGTGCCACTTCAGTCTCCTGCAGAAGAGGTGTAGGTCCTTCGTCCATGAAAATAGACTGAAGCTGGTGGTGGGCACAAAGGACAGGCCCCTCTTAAGGACCCCCACCTCAACCGCAGAGAGACTTCTGGTGGACAAGTTGATAATCTGAAGATCTATGATTGCCCCTTGTCCTTTTGGCCCCGTAGGTGATATGGCATCACACTCTTCTCTAAAAAAGAAGAAGATGTAGTCGACGGCTGTGGTTGAGTTTGGGTATTGGAAGAACCAGAGGGAGGCGAGGAGGAGAAGGTATTTGGGTAACCAGGTCTCCGTGTCCCCCGTCCCCTGCCTCTGTAACCACCGCCTCTCTGCCATCCTTGACCACCCCGTCGTCTCGTGCCCTGCCGTGCCGGGTTGGAGGAGCTTCCGGACAGTTTAGAAGAAAGCTCAGTATCGGAGGAGTCGAACTCCGAGGAGGAAAGTTCGCAATTTCCTGTCGGTCCTGGTGTAATAATATATGCTCGATTATCCCTGAATTCACTCAAATCCCTGACGAACTGTCGGTGCTTGCGTTCTTTAATCAAGGCCTGAAAACGTTCAACCGAGGTCTGGAGGGACGTCTCACGTCTTGAGAAATCAGGGTCCTCTTTAAGTTTAAGAGCACTCTCTATTTGCTCTTGCAATTTTTTGGAGGTCAACTCAAACATATGTTTTTCTTCTTCAAGCAATAGGTTCATCAGATTGAGTGAACTAAGGGTGAGCATCTCCTCCCATTTGACTAGAAGAGATGGGGATGAGATTCTATCAGCTGGTTTGACACGAAGGCGAAGCCCTCGCGGGACAATTTGATGTCCAATATAACTCTCTAGGGATTTGATCTCCCACCACGACTTAATGTTCTCTTTATAACAATTATACAGATCGTTGTAAACCTGCTTAATGGTGGCCTGTTGGCCTAAACCCGGTATATCCCTATCTGAGAATATATCCCTTGCTTCAATAGCTAGGGCCTCGGTGAATAAAGTCCCTGAAAGAAAACTAGCCATACTAATTTAGAATAACAAACTCCAGCCTAGTGGATATAATTAAATATAATGGGTTGAAAGAAATAATCGCAGGTCCAGCTAAAGAGTAACCCTTAATAGTAAATAATCTTTATTAATTCATAGAACGCACTAATAAGTCCTATCAGGTCCATGTACAAGAAGTCCACCCATATATTGAGAAGAGGAGGTGAAGTGACCCTGGTAATGATACTACATCTAGGCCCTGTGCCCAGGGGCGACTCCTGATGGTGGAGACCCCCCGTCCTCGAACCTCACTGTAACTCCTAGTACACCCTATGGTAGGCGGGCCGGCAACGGCCGTATGGGTGGACTCGGTTGGGCATGGACCGGACAGGATTACCCTAAATGCACAGTGTATATACCCTATCGGTAGGGATACCAAAAGGTACACGATGCAAATGACTACAGAACAAAACACAACAAAAAATTGACACCTAAGAGGATACCTAGTGAAGGCACAGACGTGTCTGTGCTAAAAACCCCAACGCGTTTCACCCACTGTGTGGGATCATCAGGGGGCGCATTGATAATAATAAATAATATCGTAAATCATGGATGTCTAACAGAGGGAGGACCATGTTTGGGCCACCATGATATATCTGTAGGACAAACCCAGGTGTCAAATGACGGTCAGGGGAGGATGCCCACTGACCGGCATGTTAAAGTAACAATTACAGGGTACCGTTAATATACACCCTCTGTTTTCTATTCATATTCGAATTTGCAATATTTCATGAATATTTTGTAGAATTCGAATATTTGTTATATTCTACGATTTTTTTACTCGAAAAATCGACAAGGTAATGATCGCGTAATATGCAAATTTTGTATATGAGAATTTTTATTACTAATTTTTCAATTGCCGAGCAAAAACATGATTCCTCCCTGCTTCTAGTTTGTGGACCAATGAGTCATAGCACTATATCGAATCTATTAGTTTTTTTAAATATTCGTAATATTCTAAAACAAGAATATATAGCAATATAGCCAATATTCAAAAAATAAAAACGAATATAGAGCAATTTAGCTAATAATTTGCTATAATCTTTTTTTTCAATAGTTGAATTTTTTTTCCAATCTGAACTTCAGATGAGAAAAAAATTAACAACTATAAGGCCTCCTGCACACTACAGCATTTTTTAACATCCCACAAAACGTGGTTCTGTTGTACCGTGATCCGTGTCCGTTTTTTCTTCCGTGGGTCTTCCGTGATTTTTGGAGGATCCACGGACATGAAAAATGAAAAAAAAAATCTAAGTCAAGTTTGCCAGTGAAATGATAGGAAAAAACAGACACGGATGACGGACACGGATCACGGAAGCGGATGACAATCTTGTGTGCATCCGTGATTTTCAGGGACCCATTGACTTAAAAGGGTCCGTGAACCGACAGATCCTATTTTTTTCACGGCCAGCAAACACGGATCACGGACGCGGCTGCCAAACAGTGCAGTTTCCGATTTTTCCACTGACCCATTGAAAGTCAATGGGACCGCAGAAAAACACGTTAAATGGGACAACGGCCACGGGTGCACACAACGGTCGTGTGCAGGAGGCCTTAGACAAAGAAGATTATAGCACTATATTAGCTAAATTGCTCTATAATTGTTTTTTTTTCGAATATTCGCTATATTGCTATATATTCTTGTTTTAGAATATTACGAATATTCGAAAAAACTTATATATTCATTTTTTCGAATATTCGTAATATTCTAAAACAAGAATATATAGCAATATAACGAATATTCAGACCAAAAAAACGATTATAGAACAATTTAGCTAATATAGTGCTATAATCTTTTTTTTTCCAATAGTTGAAATTTTTTTCCAATCTGAACTTCAGATGAGAAAAAAATTACAACTATAAGGCCTCCTGCACACGACAGTATTTTTTAACGTCCCGCAAAACATGGTTCCGTTGTACCGTGATCCGTGTCCGTTTTTTCTTCCGCGGGTCTTCCGTGATTTTTGGAGGATCCACGGACATAAAAAATGAAAAAAAAAATCTAAGTCAAGTTTGCCAGTCAAATGATAGAAAAAAACGGACACGGATCACGGACGCGGATGACAATCTTGTGTGCATCCGTGATTTTTCACAGACCCATTGACTTAAAAGGGTCCGTGAACCGTTGGCCGTGAAAAAATAGGACAGGTTATATTTTTTTCACGGCCAGGAAACACGGATCACGGATGCAGCTGCCAAACGGTGCAGTTTCCGATTTTTCCACTGACCCATTGAAAGTCAATGGGACCGACGGAAAAACACGTTAAATGGGACAACGGCCATAGGTGCACACAACGGTCGTGTGCAGGAGGCCTTAGACAAAGAAGATTATTTCACTATATTAGCTAAATTGCTCTATAATTTTTTTTTTTTCTAATATTCGCTATATTGCTATATATTCTTGTTTTACGAACCAGAAAGCACACGGAAGCGCTTCCAAGTGTTTCAGTGGGCTTCTGATCCGTGCCTCCGCTATGCAAAAGAGCACTTAGAGTCCTGTGGATGAGCCCTCACTCACTGACATGATTTGATGTTGCTGTCAATGTGTTCAAGAGCTTAGGGAGGGGGGAGAGAAAGAGAAAAAAATAATAAAAAGTTAACAAAAAGAAATAACATCTTTTCCTAAATATTCTGAGCCTTATATGTCAATTTAAAGGGCAATTGGAGCCTCTTTGGTTCAGGTAGTATCGAGTTGGCTCTGAAAACTCGCCCAATAAATGTGCAACTAAGTACTGCCACTCACTGTAACCCTGCTTTCACACCTGAGCGTTTCTCAAACGCGCGTTTTACGCGCCGTTTTGTCGCGCGTTTTATGCGCGTTTTTTGTAATAGTAAACACGCGTTTGACGCGCGTTTGTGTGATTGACTGCAGTGTTGTCCAATGAGTCTATGGCACAAACGCGCGACAAACGCCCCAAAAAAAGCTCATGAACTTGTTTATGCGTCGGGCGTTTTACAGCGCGTTACGCGCTGTAAAGCGCTCAAGTGTGAACCAGGGCCATAAGGAAGCATTGGTTTTCACGTGTTGAGCGTTTTACAGTGCGTTTGAGCGTTCAGGTGTGAACTTAGGGTTATGCTGTAGCCTTAACCCCTTAAGGACACAGCCTTATTACACCTTAGGACCAGGCCATTTTTTGCAAATCTGACCAGTGTCACTTTAAGTCGTGATAACTTTAAAATGCTTTGACTTATCCAGGCCATTCTGAGACCGTTTTTTCGTCACATATTGTACTTCATGACACTGGTAAAATAAAAAAAATACCTAATTTACCAAAAATTTGGAAAAATTTGCAAATGTCAAAGTTTCAGTTTCTCTAGTTCTGTAATACATAGTAATACCCCTAAAAATTGTGATGACTTTACATTCCCCATATGTCTACTTCATGTTTGAATTATTTTGGGAATGATATTTTATATTTTGGGGATGTTACAAGGCTTAGAAGTTTAGAAGCAAATCTTGAAATTTTTCAGAAATTTACAAAAACCCAATTTTTAGGGACCACTACAGCTCTGAAGTCACTTTGCGAGGCTTACATAATAGAAACCATCATTCTATGAACTACACCCCTCAAGGTATTCAAAACTGATTTTACAAACTTTGTTAACCCTTTAGGTGTTGCACAAGAGTTATTGGCAAATGGGGATGAAATTTCAGAATTTCATTTTTTTGCCTAATTTTCCATTTTAACCCATTTTTTCCAGTAACAAAGCAAGGGTTAACAGCCAAACAAGACTATATCTTGATTGCCCTGACTCTGCCGTTTACAGTACCACCCGATATGTGGCCGTAAACTACTGTACGGCCACACAGCGAGGCGTAGAGTGAAAGGTGCGTCATTTGGTTTTTGGAAGGCAGGTTTTGCTGGAATTGTTTTTTGACACCATGTCCCAATTGAAGCCCCCCTGATGCACCCCTAGAGTAGAAACTCCATAAAAGTGACTCCATCTAAGAAACTACACCCCTCAAGGTATTCAAAACTGAATTTACAAACTTTGTTAACCCTTTAGGTGTTGCACAAGATTTAATGGAAAATAGAGATACAATTTCAGAATTTCACTTTTTTGGCAGATTTTCCATTTTAATATTTTTTTTCCAGTTACAAAGCAAGGGTTAACAGCCAAACAAAACTCATTATTTATGGCCCTGATTTTGTAGTTTACATAAACACCCCATATGTGTTCATAAACTGCTGTATGGGCACACGGCAGGGCGCAGAAGGAAAGGAATGTCATACAGTTTTTGGAAGGCAGATTTTGCTGGACTGTTTTTTTTGACACCATGTCCCATTTGAAGCCCCCCTGATGCACCCCTAGAGTAGAAACTCCAAAAAAGTGACCCCATTTTAGAAACTACGGGATAGGGTGGCAGTTTTGTTGGTACCAGTTTAAGGTACATATGATTTTTTGGTTGCTCTATATTGCACTTTTTGTGAGGCAAGATAACAAGAAATAGCTTTTTTGGCACCGTTTTTTTTTTTTTGTTATTTACAACATTCATCTGACAGGTTAGATCATGTGGCATTTTTATAGAGCAGGTTGTCACGGACACAGCGATACCTAATATGTATACAATTTTTTTTATTTATGTAAGTTTTACACAATGATTTCATTTTTGAAACAAAAAAAATCATGTTTTAGTGTCTCCATAGTCTGAGAGCCATAGTTTTTTCAGTTTTGGGCAATTACCTTGGGTAGGGTCTCATTTTTTGTGGGATGAGATGATGGTTTTATTGGCACTATTTTGGGGTGCATATGACTTTTTGATCGCTTGCTATTACACTTTTTGTGACGTGAGAGGACAAAAAATGCCTTTTTTTACACCGTTTTTATTTTTATTTTTTTACGGTGGTCACCTGTGGGGTTAGGTCATGTGATATTTTTATAGAGCCGGTCGATACGGACGCGGCGATACCTAATATGCATACTTTTTTATTTATTTATGTAAGTTTTACACAATGATTTCAGTTTTAAAACAAAAAAATCATGTTTTAATGTTTCCATAGTCTAAGAGCCATAGTTTTTTCAGGTTTTGGGCGATTATCTTGAGTAGGGTACGATTTTTGCGGGATGAGATGACGGTTTGATTGGTACTATTTTGGCGTACATGCAACTTTTTGATCACTTTTTATTACCTTTTTTGGGACGTAAGGTGGGCAAAATGTCAATTTTCTCATAGTTTTTATTTTTTATTTTTTATGGCGTTCACCGTGCGGGGAAAGTAACATGACAGTTTTATAGATCAGGTCGTTAAGGACGCGGCAATACCTGATATGTGTAGTGTATTATTATTATTTTTTTATTCTGTGATAAATGTGTTTTTTATCTTTACTTTTTTCACTTTTTTTTTTTTTTTTTACCCAGACCCACTTGGTTCTTGAAGATCCAGTAGGTCTGATGTCTGTATAATACAGTACAGTACACTATATAGTGTATTGTACTGTATTTTACTTACACTTTGTCTGAACAGATCTATGCCTTTAGCACAGATCTGATCAGCACCATGGACAGCAGGATGCCTGAGAAGTCGCCCTGTTGCCATGGGAACCTTCCCCGTCTGCTCAGTTGTTGCCACAACTGAGCAGACAGGGAAGGATAAGAAGGGGGGCTCCCTCCCTCTGTGACCCCATCTTGTCTGGGGGCTGCAAAGGCACAGCAGCCCCCCGATCGGAGAGGGAGGGAGCTCCCTGACCCTGACTGTTAACCTTTTCCATACATCGGTACGTACGGACCACAGTATGGAAAGGGTTAAATGGCTGACATCTGCACAGAAGTCAGCTGTTTATACCAGAGTGTCAGCAATGTGCTGACACTCTGGTATACCCACTGGCCATCAATAAATATTCAAGAGGAGGCAGGCGGGGGATCGCAATCCCGCCTGCCGCACTGCCCGCCGCCTGTAACACCGCCCCTGCACCGCCCGCCGGCATCAAATCATTCAGGGGTGCCGGGGGGGTGTGAAAAATCTATAGTTTACGCACAGGGACTGCGGGGATCAGAAACTGCAGAAAACTCAGCAAACCGCAGGTCTGAATTGACCTGCAGTTTGCGGCGATCGCCGATACGGGGGTGTCACATGACCCCCCCTGGCGTTGTGACAGGATGCCGGCTGAATGATTTCAGCCGGCATCCTGTTCGGGTTAACCCCCGCGGCGCCGCAATCGCGATTTAAACTTAGGACGTACTGGTACACCCTAAGTCCTTACGGGGTTAAAATAATGCCAATGTGACACCTGACTCTGACATCTGAGTTTGACTTATGCTCATCATAGGTCAGGGTCAAAGTTACAATGAGTTATAGATATACTATGTATTTGTATGCTAAATCACACAACTAAAGTAGGTCTATTGCTCAGCTTATAGATTTGTGTCTAAAATGCTGTAAGCTAACACATTACAGTGTTATATGAGTACAGTATTAATTTTAGGACATGGTCAGATATCATAGTCAGGTTTCAAAGTAATACCAATGTGACACCTGACCCTGACTCTGACACCTGACTCTGACACCCGACTCTGACACCCGACTCTGATACCTGACTCTGACACCTGACCCTGACACCTGAACCTGACATCTGAGTTTGACTTATGCTCTTCATAGGTAAGGGTCAAAGTGAGAATGAGTTATAGATATACTATGTATTTGTATGCTAAATCAAACAACCAAAGAACGTCTATTGCTGAGCTTATAGCTCTGTGCCTAAAATGCTGTAAGCTAACACATTACAGTGTTATATAAGCGCATTGATGATAGCTCAGTGGTAAAGCATTTGCCTCATATCCAGCGTTTCTGTATTCAAAACCCCTTTCAGCCTCTAAATAATTTTACGTTTTATTAAGCCCTAGATAAGAGGCAAATTCGAATGATGTGTGACGCTAATATCTGACTTCCTTCACTTGTCAGGGTCACAATTTTTTTTAGGTTTACTGTGTTTTTGTATGCTACATCACATAGATGAACAAAAATCCAAAACTCATACAAGGCAAGCTGGTAGTTTAGTGGTGGTAATGCAGTTGCCCCATGCCCAGGGTTTCTGTGTTAAAAACCCCTTTATGCCTCTAAAAAACTTTACATTTTATTAAGCCCTAGATAAGATGCAAATTTAAATTTATGCTGTGTGACGCTGATGTGTGACGCTGACATCTGACTTTCTTCACTTGTCAGGGTCACAAAGACTTTTAGGTTTACTGTGTTTTTGTATGGTACATCAAATAGATGAACAAAAATCCCAAGCTTATGCAAGACAAGCTGGTAGCTCAATGGTATTGCTGTTGCCCCATGTCCAGGGTTTCTGTGTTCCAAACCCCTTTCAGCATCTAAAAATGTTTACATTCTATTAAGCCCTAGATAAGAGGCAAATTCCAATGCTGTGTGATGCTGATATCTGACTTCCTTCACTTGTCAGGGTCACAAAGACTTTTAGGTTTACTATGTTTTTGGTTTACTACATCTCATAGATAAAAAAATAAAATCACCACCTTTGGTGTCTAAAGCTATAGCTCAGTGGAAAGGCACTTGCTTTGCATAAAGTGTTCATGGGTTCAAAACGCTTTCAGGCTTTTAATACAATTAATATTTTATTGAGCTCTAGATTAGAGACAAATTCAAGTGGTGTGTGTGATGTAAATAGTCCTTTTTTATTTTATTAAGAGTACATGGGCAGCACTATAATAAAAGGGGTTCTAATTTACTGTATCTTCATCTATTTCCATATGACTGAGGGGTTTTCCATTTTTTGTTGTCTTGAAACAGTCACTGTACACAGTGGCGTACCGCCCATAGAGGCAGACCACGCCACTGCTATGGGGCCCGCGGCACTGGGGGGCCCGTAGCGCAGATAAGGCCCCGCCCACTGATGACCAGCAGCCGGCTATGCGGCTGCTTTTCTCCCCAGGGCCCCCCCCCCATGTTTAGCTGAATCGCCTCCCAGAGGCGCGGCTAAGTCCTAGACACCCGCCCCCCTCCTCAGCGCTGCGCTCTGAAACACCCGATCCTCCTCTCGTCGGCGTCCCAAATCCCGCGCAGGCGCAGTGCCGGCGATTGCCTGCGCCTGCGCTCTGATAATACGGCTGAGGGCAACAGCTTCAACATCGTCACTGGGCATGCGCCGAGCCCAGTGACGATGTTGAAGCTGTTGCCCTCAGCCGTATTATCAGAGCGCAGGCGCAGGCAATCGCCGGCACTGCGCCTGCGCGGGATTTGGGACGCCGACGAGAGGAGGATCGGGTGTTTCAGAGCGCAGCGCTGAGGAGGGGGGCGGGTGTCTAGGACTTAGCCACGCCTCTGGAAGGCGATTCAGCTAAATGAGGCGTTAGTAGTTTTCATATTTAGGCGGGCACGGCACTAATCAGAGGGGCACCGTTCCTGGGCACCGTGGAGAAAGAAAACCGCCCCTCTGGGCTCCAGTCCGGCTTACAGCAAGAATCGATTTTTAGAAGAAAGGACAAGACTGACATGGAAAAGAAGAACACAGATGGAAAAAAGGTACTTTATTAAACATGGATCCATGAGTACCTTTTTTCCATCTGTCTTGTTCTTTGGATTGTGAGTCTTGTCATTTCTTCAAAAAATCGATTCTTATGATATGTAAATGACGCTGTAAGGAGCCCAGAGGGGCGTTATTCTTTCTCCACTGTGCCCAGGAACGCCCCTCTGAAGTGCCGTGCCCGGCTAAATTTGAAAACTAATAACGCCTCCAAGTTCATCTAAATCGCCTCCCAAATCCGATCCTCCTCTCGCTGGCATCCCAAATCCCGCGCAGGCGCAGTGCCGGCGATTGCCTGCGCTATGATAAGATGACTGACGGCACTGCGCCTGCGCGGGATTTGGGATGCCGGCGAGAGGAGGATCGGGGTGTTTGCCGCAGAGCGCGGCACTGAGGAGGGGGGTGTTGAGCACTTAGCCGTGCCTCTGGGAGGCGATTTAGATGAACTTGGAGGCGTTATTAGTTTTCAAACTTAGCCGGGCACGGCACTTCAGAGGGGCGTTCCTGGGCACCGTGGAGAAAGAATAACGCCCCTCTGGGCTCCTTACAGCTTAATTTACATATCATAGGAATCGATTTTTTGAAGACATGACAAGACTCACAATCAAAAGAACAAGACAGATGGAAAACAGGTACTCTGTTAAACATGGATTCATGAAAAAAAAATTGGGGGTAAATTGCTAGTGACAGATTCCCTTTAAGGCTACTTTCACACTTGCGTTCAGAGCGGATCCGTCTGGTGTCTGCACAGACGGATCCGCACCTATAATGCAAACGCTTAGATCCGTTCAGAACGGATCCGTTTGCATTAACATGAACAAAAAAAAAAACAACATTTTTTTTTTGTTCATGATAGTGCAAACGGATCCATTTTGACTTTACATTGAAAGTCAATGGGGGACGGATCCGTTTGAAAATTGAGCCACACTGTGTCAACTTCAAACGGATCCGTCCCCATTGACTTACATTGTAAGTCTGGACGGATCCGTTTGCCTCCGCACGGCCAGGTGGACACCCGAACGCTGCAAGCAGCGTTCAAGTGTCCGCCTGCTGAGCGGAGGACAGACGGAGCCATACTGATGCATTCTGAGCGGATCCGCATCCACTCAGAATGCATTAGGGCTGGACGGATCCGTTCGGTGCCGCTTGTGAGAGCCTTCAAACAGAACTCACAAGCGGAGACCCGAACGCAAGTGTGAAAGTAGCCTAACATGGCACCCCAAATAAGGAGACCTGCAGGCTGCAGCAGATATCCCATGTGACAGGTCACCCCCAGGAAACCCCTAACAGTTTCTGTAGGTCATGTATAAATTTATTTAATGGGGGTGTGGCATGGGAGGAGCAAAGTCAGGAAGTAGGAGGGGCCATGGTGGGTAGTGGGCGGGGTTAAGGGGCCCAATTCAGATTTTTGCTATGGGGCCCAGTGATTCCTATGTACGCCTCTGACTGTACAATATAATAATGTATTCTTATTTCTTAGGAAGGAGTCTAATTATCAGATCTGTAAATCACTTTATTGCAATTATTTGTCAGCATCTACCCAAACATAAGCTGCAAAGATATGACCACTAGGGGTTTCACTAGTCCACTGTGGTTAGGCATGGTCCAGCTCTCCCAGCAAATACAAGCAGGAGGAAGTGTGGGCGTGTTCTGGAGTAGCCGATGAGGAGATTTGCCAGATTCACTGCCTCTTCACAGCAAACCAAATTAACTTACTGTAAGTCTGCTCTCCCTCCGCTATCTTACATGGCTTATACATTGATTCACCTCTCTCAAGTGTGTATGCAGTTCCATATTAGCTAGAATCACTGTATTTCTGGGACCCCTGAAAAAGTTGATTAGTCACTGAATACAGAGCTGTGTCCTGGATTATACATATCTACTGTATATATGTGTATTATGTTGCAACAATGTAGAGAAGATAATAAAGTAGGATGCGGCACTCACCGAAGTAACGAATAAGTAACTTTTTATTCTTCCTTCTTGAGGATAACAAACAGATGGGATACTGGGGCGGACACACTGTTGCAGATGGTAGCGGCTACTCAGAAATACCTTGCAAATAGATAATCAAAAATCATCGAATGAACATCTAGATGACCTATCGAATAAATATCTACTGATAATTAACCATCGAAATGATGACCGAACATTAGAATATAAAGGAATAACACGGAAATAGACGATTCATCCTCTGTTTAAGTCTATGGTTTTAACTATTTATTATATATTCGCAATAGGTTCTGTCAAATTTCTATCGCTATACAGACATCACGACATATTAGTGATGTAGAAATTACTTTTGACATATCGCATGAGCTTACACTCAATGGTTTCATTATATTCTATTAAACTCTGATATATAGAAAGTTTTAATGTTAACATCCATTTTAGGCTACTTTCACACTAGCGTTTCACGGATCCGCTTGAACGGCATTTCAAACGGATCCGTCAATAAACTGACTAAACGGAGCCAAACGGAAGCAATTCAGACGGATCCGTTTGTACGGATCCGTCTGTATTACGGATCCGTTTGTCACGTTGGTTTCCGTTTTGTCATCCGTTTAGCGGATCCGTTTTGAAAGGAAAAGCATCTCTAGGTTCCATCTTCATGTATTGAGATCTATAGGGTTGTAATGCTCCTATATTTCTCCATGGCTATCTTGTTGAAGTTCCAAAGCTGGTCCGACTTTGATAATGGACCACACCTTTCGGACTCTTGTACACGACTACATGCACTTATAAAGATGTATAGTGTTCGTTAGCGGGCCATATGTCCCTGATCGTCATTGATAATACGTACAGGAGTACAGAGCATCATGATGCTGACCATGTTGTGCCGCAAACTGGGCTATTGTCCTGCACTCATATGATCTATTAGTGCAAGACTATATCCCCGCGGGCAGCTCAACTTGCACAGGATGATTGTATACTATGATGCTGTGTACTCTCGTGTGCACGATCAATGCCACTATGGGACATATGGCCCGCTCACGGACCATATGTCTCTTGTGGCATACAGTCGTGTGCAAGAGGCCTTAAAGGGGTTTTCTCATCTCATACAATGGGGGCATACCACTTTAATGATATACCTACATTGTCTTATAGGCGCGGGTCCCACGGCTGGTACCCTCACATATATTGAGAACGAAGCTAAGAAAGTAGATGAGGTCGCACTGCGCTGCCGCCCTCCATCCATTTCTATAGTTGAGGCGGGGATTAGCGTTTGGCGGTGGACATACCATGGGAAATGTGTCCTACAGCAACTGTGCTCCCCGCTCCGTTCTCAATATAGGTGCGGGTCCTACCAATGTTACCCACACCTATCAGACAATGGGGGCATATTCAAGTGAAATCCCCCCATTGTCTATGTGAATACCCCTTTAAAAACTCTATGTCCCTTGCGTGTCCCTTGTGGTAATCACACTAGTTATTTTAGCGTCATCGGGAAATCATTAAACGTTAAAATCACAATTAATGAATTCCTGATGATGCTGACAGGACCGTGACTCCCACAAGGGCTCATATGAAAGGGCACAAGATTGAACAATGAACAAGCATTTGCTTGCTCATGTGCCAATCATAGGTTCTACGATCAATAAAGAGCCAAAATTTAGCTCATTATTGATGGTCAGGTTTTAATGGATCTTACGACATTGGCACTAATGCTGTTTTGATATAAAAACTACCAAGGGTGTTGTAATAAACGCACAGTAGTGAGACTAGGGTAGTTTTTATTTCAACACAGCTAGAGTGCCAATGTTCCCTGTACAGGACAATAAAAAGACAGACACGGTGCAGTAAAGTATAATTTTTTTTATTTATTGTTTCTGTCAATAAATAAATAAATAAAATATAAACTTTTTTTTTTTTTACAACTGTTCATAATAACTTTGCGGGGAGGTGGACTCTCGTGGACTCGATGCGCTGGGGCTGGCAATGGTAGCCCCCCTGTCCTGGCGAGCCACTGAGGTTAAACTACGGGCCATAGGAAAGGATGCAGGGCGTAATTGAGGGGTGTGGAGAAAGGAAGGGTCTGAGGAGGAGGAGGGGACCCGAGCATGTGTAGAGGTGGAGGGAGTTTGAAAAGAAGTAGGAGGAAAAGGGGCAGGAGAAGAAAAAGAAGAAGAAGAAGAAGAAGAAGAAGGAAACACATGCTCGGGGGGGGGTGGGAAGGGAAAGGTTGGCGGTACTGGCCACTGCTGTGGGATGGGGGATAGGTGTGGGATGGGGGGTAGGTGTGGGATGGGGGTGGGGGTGGGGGTTGGGGGCGGTGCATGATTTCCCATGACCCATTCTCTACCATGATTTTAAACTGATGTAACTGCTCGGGCGTCATTGAGTCCATCAAACCGATCATGTTTAGCCCATAATGGTAGTTTGGGCTGTGTTGATGCGCCGACTCCGCCCCTTCCCAGCTCCCAGCGGCGAATCAAGTCAGCACCAAACTCCATTTGATGTCGGGCAAAACCTTCTAGAGCGTCGGAAACGACCTCTACAAGGTTTGCATAATCGGCTCGACTTGGCCTACCAGATCTCTGCCCGCTCACCAGGGCTCTTAAATTTTGACGGAAACCTAAGAGCCTCTGTTGAGCGGAGGGACCCGGTAGGGGACCCAGATTATCCTGAGCCGATGCATCAGGGACAGGAGGGCTGGCGCTGGCGATCTGTACTGGTTCCGCCTCAGGAGGTTGGTCAGGCTCCCGAGTGCTGCTGGCACTTCTGTAGAAAAAAAAAAGGAAAGTTAGGAATTGTTCTTTAAATAAAACATCCATGTTCTATGCTATGTCTACCGTATAGCATAGGGGGCTGTCCAAAACAGGGGAGCCAAACGCTCTGCTGTCTCAGACAGCCCCTTACACTCAGACTGAGAGAGAACAGTTGTCCATCTGACTGTGGGGGGCTGTCCAAAACAGGGGAGCCAAACGCTACCCTGTCTCAGACAGCCCCTTACACTCAGACGGAGAGAACAGTTGTCCATCTGACTGTGGGGGGCTGTCTAAAACAGGGGAACCAAACGCTACCCTGTCTCAGACAGCCCCTTACACTCAGACGGAGAGAACAGTTGTCCATCTGACTGTGGGGGGCTGTCTAAAACAGGGGAGCCAAACGCTACCCTGTCTCGGACAGCCCCTTTACAATTTATTTTTTAAACAGTTGTTATAAATATTTACCTTTTTGGTGCCATAGCCTTTCGTAGGAACCCCAGGGCCGCCGTATGGATGTATGTGGCCCCTGAGGTTCCTCCGGAGCCACCCGGGGCCTGACCCTCCTTGTTATAATCCCTCCTGAAGCGGTCCCGGATAGATCGCCAACGCGTTATAACCAGTTTGACTATGTAAAGAAAAAAAAAAACTAAAATCAGCATGATGAAAGGAAAACAAGACTATTTTAATTTATTAAAATGCATATTGTTTTACTTACCATATTTCTCCTGAGCCGCCGCATCTAGATCCCCCCAGGTCTCTAAAACTTCTGCAGAGATGTCCCTCCAGAGCCGCTGGGTATGGCGATAATCGGCGTGGTGGCGGTCGGCGTGGTCCCATAACGCTGGACGCGCCTCCACCAGTCGGATGAGGAGCAGGTTATCGATGCTCGGAACCCCGAACTCCTCATCCTCCCTGGTGGAGCCTAGGGAACCCTGAAAAAAAAGGAAATACAAAATTTAATGTAAATCCTAATACAAAATGCTAATTAAAACTACTAAATTCAATACTTAGACGTCTACGACCGCCACGATCATTCCCGCGGACTCTGGAGGCGACTGGGGGATCCTCGCTGGCGGCTCTAGGTGCAGATTGCTAATACAAATAAAAAAATTTTTAGAAGACCGTACTTAAACCAATTTTTAAGAAATCTATATATATATATATACTTACTTCTTGACAGCCCCGGTCCGGGCTTGGTCCACCTCCCCTGGACGCTGGTGAGCTGGCCCCGGCAGCCACTTCCGGAGAGCCCTCCGCTGAAGATGATGAAGAAATCTATAATAAGAGCACATACTGATTAATGCAACGAATCAAACAGTAAAAAGTCCAAGTGTTGATTTTATACTTACGGGCCACTGGATACGGCGGCGCCTTCTGGGTGGGTTACGCCAGTCGATGGCTGATGTCTTCTTAGATGACATCTGTACGCAACAGAATACCAGACAAAATGCAGATAACGTTAAAGGAACTTGTAGAGCACTATTTCCTCATATATCAACATTTTTTTAGTTTTTTTTAATACTTACTTTTTAAAATATGGATATGGGCTTCCCCACCGCAGATGTCTTTCTTTTTTTTTTTCTTTTTTGGAATGACCCTAATAATAAAATAATAAAAAAAATTAATCCGACAGAAGCCATAATCCCCCCAAGTTACATAAACACCCCGAGAGACAGCAGCCCCGCATAGTGCCAGCAGCCCCCCACAATGACATCAGGCCCCCAGTTCCAAACAACTCTCCCACAGTGCCCTCAGCCCCCCCAATGCCAGCAGCCCCCACAGTTCCAGTCACAAACACCCCTGCAGTGCCAGCAGCAGACACAGTTCCAGCCACAAACACCCCCGCACTGCCAGAAGCACCGCACAGTTCCAGCCACAAAAAACCCTGCCGTTCCATCCAGAAGCACCGCACAGTTCCAGCCACAAACACCCCTGCAATGCCAGCAAACCGCACAGTTCCAGCCACAAACACCCCCGCAGTGCCAGCAGCAAACAAAGTTCTAGCCACAAACACCCCCGCAGTGCCAGCAAACTGCACAGTTCCAGCCACAAACACCCCCGCAGTTCCAGCAAACCGCACAGTTCCAGCCACAAACACCCCCGCAGTGCCAGCAAACCGCACTGTTCCAGCCACAAACACCCCCGCAGTGCCAGCAGCAACTACAGTTCCAGCCACACGCGCCCCCCCCCCCCTGGTGCCAGAAGCCCCCCATAAAGGCAGCCCACACCACCAGTGCCAGCGGCTCCCATTGTTCCAGACACACACACCCCTTCCCAAGTGCCAGCAGCCCCCCCACCCTAGAAATAGAGAGAGAGATAGATAGATAGATGGATAGATAGTAAAAAAAGAGAGATAGACAAACAGACAAAACTTCATACACTTACCAGTCTCACCAAGTCGATTATCCAAAATGGCCGACGATGAGGGGAGGGACAGATGAGGGGGAGGGACAGGAAGTTACTGGGCATGCGCAGAAACATGAACGTTTTCGAACGGATCCGTGTCAAAGCGGAGCCATGACAGACGGATCCGTCCCCATTGACTTCCATTGTAACTATGAACGGATCCGTACGCCTCCGCACGGCCAGGCGGACACCAAAACGCTGCAAGCTGCGTTCGGGTGTCCGCCTGCTGAGCGGAACGGAGGCCAAACGCTGCCAGACTGATGCATTCTGAGCGGATCCTTATCCATTCAGAATGCATTGGGGCAGTACGGATCCGTTCGGGGCCGCTTGTGAGAGCCTTTGAACGGAACTCACAAGCGGAGCCCCGAACGCAAGTGTGAAAGCAGCCTTATATGATTTATTGTTTACTATACGTTATAATCATTCAAAATGTCTGTCATTATCATATGCAATATATATCTATATGTGGAATGAATACAGAGAAAAAATCCAGAAAATTTATAAAAACGCATGTAAAAACACACGAAAACCGCATTGGTTAAAAAAAAAAACGCAGTTGCGTTTTTTAGAAAATCGTACTGCTGGGTCACAGACAGTGACTAATACCCACATATGGATATATAAGATACTGTTAAACACTTTTAGGGGAATGTTTTCTTTGAAAATTGGTACCTCATATATATTTATAAGTTGTAGATGCAAGATTTTGAAAAAACGCATGAAAAACGCATAAAAGTTGAAGAAATCGCATCTGCGTTTTTTCGGAAAATTGTACAGACGTTTTACAAATTGATATGTATGTGTATGTATAATTTTATGAGATATCATTTAAGTTTTTTTATCTAATATGCATATCCATCCTTTATTCCACACCAGACTTTACATGCGACTGGCTGACATAAATCGCCAGATCCACTCCAGATTTTCTATTCTGTTGAATTATGGCGGATTTGGGTATAAAAGGGGTTTATTTCCCTTTGCGGGCTACCACTGAGGAAGGGGCTAGGAAAAGACCCCGAAACGCGTCTGGTTTCAAAAGACCCGCACATCAGCTGATGGAAGTCCCGATGTCAACAATCTGAATCGATCCTTTTACCCTGAGGAACTTTATGGCATAAAGCGAACATTTAGTCCCATGAAGTAGAGCCACAATCAGAACTTCTTTAACAAAGAATCTCTATACGGAGGGCTATATCGCTTACACTGCTCCTGCTGCACTGCAAGTAACAGACACCGCCGAATCCAACTCCATTAGCCACGTGGGACGCCACCGTGTGCGATAGTCAGGCGGCTGTCTGCAAGAGTAAGTGTTTCTTTTAAATTGCCACACAGGGGATATTGACTGAACATTAATTATCGCAAGTATATATTCAATTCCAGTCTGGACATTTATCCGAATATATATTCGAAAATATCACCATATAGTTGATTACTCATCTTCTGACTGTCGAATATTTATACATCGAATTACCTGCAAATCACCATCGATTTTTCTGCATAATCAGGACATACTTCATCAAAGTTATATGCTTTTGTAAGCCAACGCCACTTAACCATTTATGCTCTTAATCTGTATAGCTTTTTATCACACTTTCAGTGTATTTTTATAGAGCATTTTTATTTTTATTATATATTTAGTTTTATTGTAATTTTGCTGAATTTTAGATCTATATATTGGTGTAATAAATTTAATAATCTTTGAATAGTTTCTGTGTGGTCCATTGGGAGAGTGCTCAGCCTTTCTACATATTACATTTATTTCCATTTGTGACCGGGTGAGTCATTCAGGCTTAGTAGCACCCACCCATAGTTATAGGCGACAGAGAGCCACCATACTCTGTTTACTATATGTGTATTATGTTGCAACAATGTAGAGAAGATAATAAAGTAGGATGCGGCACTCACCGAAGTAACGAATAAGTAACTTTTTATTCTTCCTTCTTGAGGATAACAAACAGATGGGATACTGGGGCGGACACACTGTTGCAGATGGTAGCGGCTACGGCCGTTTTGCGCGTACTATCACGATTCTTCTGGCCGCTCTAGACGTCATTGCGCATTGTTGCGCTTTATGGAGGCGACGCCCTACAGCCGGAGCCATCGGCAAACAGCTGTGCGCCGCAGGTTAACAACGTTAAAACCATAACATGTGAAAAGGAACACATACATGTAAGTCAGTACCAACAATGAGTTCTAACTTCACTAATATAATGCGGTTCGCTGTACAGTGATGTTACTCCTTCATCTAACATATGAAAGCAATTACTATGCAAAAAGGGATCCGACTCACTAGGGGATCGAAAATCTTGAGCTATCAAAACACAACACAGATGGATGTTTTAATGTCCTCCTTTAAAACTTAAAGGAATACGGACATGTCATTTCTATCGTTCAGGCCCGCTGGTCCCATGGCTCTAATAAGTAATATCCACCTTGCTTCCCTCTGCAGGAGCAGACGGTGCCGATCCCCTCCCCTATGGATGGGTCGGACCTGTTCCACTCCCGCAAAGGAAAGACAATGCGGATGACCGCCATGGGTGGCTCTGATATGCTCGATCAAGCGGGGACATCCTCTACCTGAACGGATAGAATTGACATGTTCTCGTATTCGCTCAAAAAGTGGACGGATTGTTTTTCCAATGTAAAATCTCTTAGATGGACAAAAGACAACATAAACGACATAGGGCGTGCGGCACGTGATAAAATCCCACACTACGTGTTTGACTCCACCTATCTGTAACCATTTGCTACATACATTTAATACGCAAAAAGATGTCATGGTTTTAACGTTGTTAACCTGCCTCGCACAGCTGTTTGCCGATGGCTCCAGCTGTAGGGCGCCGCCTCCATAAAGCGTAACAATGCGCGATGACATCTAGAGCGGCCAGAAGAAGCGCGATAGTACGCGCGAAATGGCCGTAGCCGCTACCATCTGCAACAGTGTGTCCACACCAGTATCACGTCTGTTTGTCATCCTCAAGAAGGAAGAATAAAGAGTTACTTATTTGTTACTTCGGTGAGTGCCGCATCCTACTTTATTATCTTCTCTACATTGTTGAAACTGAATTGTCTCTCTCTCTCTCTCTCATCGCTGAGCACCACATATGAAGTTTTGAATACCGCATTGTTAGCACATTGCCAGAGGAAGTGGCTAGTTTGTCGTCTGACATTGTAGCAGTGCCGCCTTATTCTTTTTCTTATTTCGTATTGGTTTGATAAGTTCCCTAATGGCAGAGCACGCTGAAAATTCTTAGGCTTCAGCCCCCATGGCTGCATTAGAAGCCACATGTGGTTTAACACAGAGAAGAGAAGGAGCGGACACCTTTTTTGCAGTATGTGATGAAAAGGACTATATACAGTCGTGGCCAAAAGTTTTGAGAATGACACAAATATTAGTTTTCACAAAGTTTGCTGCTAAACTGCTTTTAGATCGTTGTTTCAGTTGTTTCTGTGATTTAGTGAACTATAATTACACGCACTTCATATGTTTCAAAGGCTTTTATCGAACATTACATGACATTTATACAAAGAGTCAGTATTTGCAGTGTTGGCCCTTCTTTTTCAGGACCTCTGCAATTCGACTGGGCATGCTCTCAATCAACTTCTGGGCCAATTCCTGACTGATAGCAACCCATTCTTTCATAATCACTTCTTGGAGTTTGTCAGAATTAGTGGGTTTTCGTTTGTCAACCCGCCTCTTGAGGATTGACCACAAGTTCTCAATGGGATTAAAATCTGGGGAGTTTCCAGGCCATGTACCCAACGTTTTGGTCCCCAAGCCACTTAGTTATCACTTTTGCCTTATGGCAAAAGAGAATATGACTTTGCTTCAGTCTTCAGCAGTCCACTCACCATATTTTCTGCAGAAGATCAATCTGTCCCTGATGTTTTTTTTTTTAGAGAAGTGGCTTCTTTGCTGCCCTTCTTGACACCAGGTCATCTTCCAAAAGTCTTCGCCCCACTGTGCATGCAGATGCACTCACACCTGCCTGCTGCCATTCCTGAGCAAGCTCTGCACTGGTGGCACTCCGATCTCGCAGCTGAATCCTCTTTAGGAGACGATCCTGGAGCTCGCTGGACTTTTTTGGATGCCCTGAAGTCTTCTTAACAAGAATTGAACCTCTTTCCTTGAAGTTCTTGATGATCCTATAAATTGTTGATTGAGGTGCAATCTTAGTAGCCACAATATCCTTGCCTGTGAAGCCATTTTTATGCAATGCAATGATCACTGCACGCGTTTCTTTGCAGGTCACCATGGTTAACAATGGAAGAACAATGATTTCAAGCATCACCCTCCTTTTAACAGGTCAAGTCTGCCATTTTAACCCAATCAGCCTGACATAATGATCTCCAGCCTTGTGCTCATCAAGATTCTCACCTGAGTTAACAAGACGATTACTGAAATGACATCAGCAGGTCCTTTAAAGACAGCAATGAAATGCAGTGGAAAGGTTTTTTTGGGATTAAGTTAATTTTCATGGCAAAGAAGGACTATGCAATTAATTTGATCACTCTTCATAACATTCTGGAGTATATGCAAATTGCTATTATTAAAACTTAAGCAGCAACTTTTTGAATTTCCAATATTTATGTAATTCTCAAAACTTTTGGCCATGACTGTACATGCTATAAGTACTAAAGCCTTGGAATCTAAAATCTTCGAGTTGGCAGATAAAGAAGTGAGACTATTTTGGACAATTAAATCTTTGAAGTCTTACAAAAAGTGCGGACGAGTTTCGTTTAAAGAGATAATGCAGTATGATGACGATCCCACGTTCATTGAAGCGTGGAAAGCTGCTCATCAACATGCAAATCATGGATCTTGTGTTTGCTCGAGATGTAAAGGAATAATCAGCTGTAACAGATGAATTAACTAAAGCACGAGAAGAGTTGCAAAAAAGATTGATGGAGTCCCAACTCACCAATTTTGATAAAAGATTAAACAAAAAGCTTCTAGCCACGCAAATGGAGATTAAGGAAAGAAAGAGAGATATATTTATAAGGAAAAAGAATGATTATGAACTTGATCAAGTGTTCGATTGGGGCAAAAAGAAGATGCGCCTGAAGCGGAGGCCACGATTTCTGGGGAACCGACTCAGATTCGAGTTTGTCAGAGGGAAACGGAGCTAACGCGTCAAATAATTCCACCCCTTTAGAACCCTTTAGAAAAAGAATGAGAAGGGGGCGTGGCAGACGCGCAAGCAAAATCCAAAGAGATACGCAAATCGACGAGACGGAGACGTCAGGTCTCCTGGCCACAATAGAGAAAGATGACGAAGTTTCGAACACTTGTGCCATAGACATAGTGGTGAATCTTACGGGATCAGAACTGCCCCCGGGCTGCATCCCCCTCCTCAATCGAGGGTTGGGATTCAGCCTAGCTGAGCAGTTCTGTCCAGTTAATTTTGAAATCGACTTATTCCTATCAGTCCGCAAATTATTTTTGCCGAATCCCCCCCCAGTGGTGTACAACAGTTGCCAGGAGAGATCCCAGCGACAATTACGGAAACTGACTTTCATTTGAAAGGTCGTTTTAATGAAGAGGAGATAGAATGTATACAGTTTTTGGCCAATATGGAGGCAGAGGAGACAGCCAGCAGTGGAAGCCAGGTGGATAAGTATGTAGGTGGTTTCAGGTCCAGCTTCCTTCCTCCCATGCCGGCCGGCTCGGTAATAGACCTGTTCCAGAAATGGGTATTGAGGGAATAAGTGCGCTGATTTATCCAGCAGCACCCCCTAATATTACTGGGGAGGATTATCAGGCCCTTTTGTGGTTAAAACAACAGGAAAATATCATCATTAAGCCGACCGACAAGGGAGGGAACGTGGTCCTGATGACCAGGGAGTATTATATGGAGGAAGCAGGTAGACAATTGGAAGATGGCACAGTGTACCACAAGTTGAAAGGGGATCCCATTCAGGGGATCACCTCAAGACTTTGTGCACTAATAGAGAAATATATAGTAGCCGGTTTTTTACCTAGAGGTATGGCCAGCAGGCTCATTCCTGCTTACCCAAAAATTCCTTTATGGTACTTATGGTCAAAAATCACTGACCCGACCCCCAGGCCGCCCTATAGTTGCCGGGATCGGGTCAGTGACAGAACCACTTTCTGCCTATGTGGACTGGCTCCTCAGGCCACTGGTTGTAGGTACTCCGACGTACCTTAAGGACGCGGGAGACTTCCTCCGGGCCCTCAAGTTTTTCGAGTTGCGGAGGGAGTTTAGCCTGGTGTCCTTAGACGTTGAGAGTCTTTATACTAGGATTCCTCATGATCTAGGACTCCGGGCCATTAACCTTGTACTCAGCAGGAGCAATAAGGGAACAATGTTCAACAGCTTCATTCTTGAAGCACTTGACCTAGTCCTTACCAGCAATGTATTTCAATTTGATGGTCAGTGGCACCGCCAGGTACTAGGTACCGCAATGGGCACGCCGGTATCTTGCACATTCGCGAACCTGTACCTGGCAGTATTTGAAGAGACTTATTTTTCTCGGTGGGTAACCCCTTTCTGCGGTTCATACATTTATTTTCATGCTATGTCAAGGACATTTTTCTGGTCTGGTCGGGCAGCGAGGAGTCGTGCCACGAATTTGTGGACCACCTTAACACGTGCAACCGAATGAACATGCGATTCACTGTCAATTTTGGGGGTGAGTCGCTTGACTTTCAGGCTGACGTCACAGCACCACGGGGACCCGATGGACACCCTGCACCCGACAGGATACCGCACGTGCAGCCGTCAGCGCTGACCATGGCAGTGCAAGGGTTAATGAGCCGGCATCATTGTTTTCACCAATGCCGGTGCATACAGCAGGGGTCCAATTATCAGTGACTGCTGGATCCCTGCAGCTGCCCGGGCGGAAGTAGCTCCTGTGGCCGCCCGATCAGAGCGCTGTGCCTGTAAGGCACTGGGATTTGTGACCGTGTTTCCAGTGACATACATGTACAGCGCTGGTATCCTACAGGTTAATAACATTATTTATTATAGTATATGCTATTAAAGAAAAAAAATATGTCTTTCTGGGGACTTCAACCTGGGATATCTACATGCAAAGCTATTAATGTAACCTCCGAGCTATAACATTACCACATAGGGACATTACCACATGGTTTTTCTATACTTAGAATCTATCACATAGTACTGCGATCTGTATGATCATATATTGTGTCTGTGGATAAATTAGTAATATGTACAGTACAGACCAAAAGTTTGGACACACCTTCTCATTCAAAGAGTTTTCTTTATTTTCATGACTATGAAAATTGTAGATTCACACTGAAGGCATCAAAACTATGAATTAACACATGTGCAATTAAATACATAACAAAAGAATGGGAAACAACTGAAAATATGTCATATTCTAGGTTCTTCAAAGTAGCCATCTTTTGCTTTGATTACTGCTTTGCACACTCTTGGCATTCTCTTGATGAGCTTCAAGAGGTGGTCACCTGAAATGGTTTTCACTTCACAGGTTTTCCCTGTCAAGTTTAATAAGTGGGATTTCTTGCTTTATAAATGGGGTTGGGACCATCAGTTGCGTTGTGGAGAAGTCAGGTGGATACACAGCTGATAGTCCTACTGAATAGACTGTTAGAATTTGTATTATGACAAGAAAAAAGCAGCTAAGTAAAGAAAAACGAGTGGCCATCATTACTTTATGAAATGAAGGTCAGTCAGTCTGAAAAATTGGGAAAACTTTGAAAGTGTCCCCAAGTGCAGTCACAAAAACCATCAAGCGCTACAAAGAAACTGGCTCACATGCGGACCGCCCCAGGAAAGGAAAACCAAGAGTCACCTCTGCTGTGGAGGATAAGTTCATCCGAGTCACCAGCCTCAGAAATCGCAGGTTAACAGCAGCTCAGAATAGAGACCAGGTCAATGCCACACACAGTTCTAGCAGCAGACACATCTCTAGAACAACTGTTAAGAGGAGACTGTGTGAATCAGGCCTTCGTGGTAGAATATCTGCTAGGAAACCACTGCTAAGGACAGGCAACAAGCAGAAGAGACTTGTTTGGGCTAAAGAACAAAAGGAATGGACATTAGACCAGTGGAAATCTGTGCTTTGGTCTGATGAGTCCAAATTTGAGATCTTTGGTTCCAACCACCGTGTCTTTGTGCGACGCAGAAAAGGTGAACGGATGGACTCTATATGCCTGGTTCCCACCATGAAGCATGGAGGAGGAGGTGCGATGGTGTGGGGGTGCTTTGCTGGTGACACTGTTGGGAATTTATTTGAAATTGAACCAGCATGGCTACCACAGCATCTTACAGCGGCATGCTATTCCATCCGGTTTGCGTTTAGTTGGACCATCATTTATTTTTCAACAGGACAATGACCCCAAACACACCTCCAGGCTGTGTAAGGGCTATTTGACCATGAAGGAGAGTGATGGGGTACTGCGCCAGATGACCTGGCCTCCACAGTCACCGGACCTGAACCCAATTGAGATGGTTTGGGGTGAGCTGGACCGCAGAGTGAAGGCAAAAGGGCCAACAAGTGCTAAGCATCTCTGGGAACTCCTTCAAGACTGTTGGAAGACCATTTCAGGTGACTACCTCTTGAAGCTCATCAAGAGAATGCCAAGAGTGTGCAAAGCAGTAATCAAAGCAAAAGGTGGCTACTTTGAAGAACCTAGAATATGACATATTTTCAGTTTTCACACTTTTTTATTATGTATATAATTCCACATGTGTTAATTCATAGTTTTGATGCCTTCAGTGTGAATCTACAATTTTCATAGTCATGAAAATAAAGAAAACTCTTTGAATGAGAAGGTGTGTCCAAACGTTTGGTCTGTACTGTATATCAGCTTTCTGAGCAAATCTCAGTGTGGTGAAGCTATAGTACACTGTGTGCATAATACACATATACACAGTAGATATGTATAATCCAGGACACAGCTCTGTATACAGTGACTAATCAACTTTTTCTGGGGTCCCAAAAATACAGTGATTCTAGCTAATATGGATAAATAGGTCATTTTTTTAATAGCAGAATAAAACAACTGTATCTAAAGTGTGTATCTCACAATGAAATATGCAGCAAAGGCAGCAAAATTAAGACTTTTACCCTAAATATGTGTTTTTTTAATAGTATGATAGAACAACAGTATCTAAAAGGTGTATATCGCAATGACATATGCAGCAAAGGCTGCAAAATAACGTTTATTGGCCTAATTGGGTGTTTTTGTAATACCAGAATAGCACGGCAGTATTTAAAGCGTGTATCTTACACCTACAGATTAAGATAAGGCCAAAAATTAAGATTTTTGCCCAAAATTTGTGTTTTTTAAATAGTAGAATAGAACAACAGTATCTAAAGGGTGTATCTCACACTAGCATATGCAGCAAAAGCTTTACAATTTAGTTTATTACACTAAATGGGTGTTTTTTTAATACCAGAATAGCACAGCGGTATCTAAAGCGTGTATCTCACACTTACAGATGCAGACTAGGCCGCAATTTAAGTTTTTTTTTCCTAAAATGGGTGTTTTTTTAATACCAGAATAGCACATCAGTATGTAAAGAGATGTATCTCACAATGACAGATGCAGCAAAGGGTGCAAAATTAAGATTTTTACCCTAAATGTTTTTTTTATTTTTTTTATAGTAGAATATATATTGTTGTTCTAAAGGGTGTATCTCCCAATGACATATCCAGCAAAGGCTGCAAAATTTAGTTTTTTTACCTAAATGGGTGTTTTTTTTTTATACCAGAATAGCATGCAGTATCTAAAACATGTATCTCACACGTACAGATGCAGACAAAGCAGCAAATTAAGATTTTTGCTTTAAATGGGTGTTTTTTTTAAATACCAGAATAGCACAGCAGTATATAAAGGGAGTATCTCACAATGACATATGCAGCAAAGGCTGCAAAATTATGATTTTTACCCTAAATGGGTGGGGTTTTTTTATTGCAGAATAGAACAACAGTATCTAAAGGGTGTATCTCACCATGACATATGCAGCAAAGGCTGGAAAATTAAGTTTTGTGCCCTAAATGGGTGTTATTTTAATAGTAGAATAAAACAACAGTATCTAAAGGTAAATATCTCACAATGACAGACGCAACAAAGGCTGCAAATTAAGATCTTTGCCCAAAATTGGTGTTTTTTAAATAATAGAATAGAACAACAGTATGTAAAGGGTGTATCTCACACTGACAGTTGTAGCAAAGACTGCAAAATTAAGTTTTTTGCCCTAAATAGTGTCATTTTTTAATAGCAGAATAAAACAACAGTATCTAATGGGTGTATCTCACAATGACATATGCAGCAAAGGCTGCAAAATTTAGTTTTGTGCCCTAAATGGGTGTTTTTTTAATAGTAGAATAGAACAACAGTATCTAAAGGGAAATATCGCACAATGACAGATGCAGTAAAGGCAGCAAAATTAAGATTTTTACCCTAAATCTGTGTTTTTGTATTAGCAGAATAGAACAACAGTATGAAGCAATGGCTGGAAAATTAAGCTAATTGCCCTAAATGGTAATACCAGAATATTACAGCAGTATATAAAGGGAAAATCTCACACGTACAGATGCAGACAATGCCTCAAATTAAGATTTTTGCCTAAAATGTTTAGTTTTTTTAATATCAGAATAGCACAACAGTATGTAAGGGGTGTATCTCATAATGACAGATGCAGCAAAGGCTGCAAAATTAAGATGTCTACCCAAAATGGGTGTTTTTTTTATAGCAGAATAGTACAACAGTATCTAAAGGGTGTATCTCACAATGACAAATATAGCAAACGCTGCAAAATTAATTTTTTTCCCCAAAATTTGTGTTTTATTAATAGCATAATAGAACCACAGTATGTAAACGTTGTATCTCACACGTACAGAAGCAGACAAGGCCACAATAATATTTTTTTTTACCCAAAATGGGTGTTTTATTAATAGCAGAATAGAACCACAGTACCTAAAGGGTGTATCTTACAATGACAGATGCAGCAAAGGCTGCAAAATTAAGTTGTATGCCATAAATGGGTGTTTTTTAATACCAGAATAGCACAGCAATATCTAAAGTGGGTATATCACATGTACTGATGTAGACTAGGCCGCAATAAAAAAAAAATTGCCCAAAATGGGTGGTTTTTTTATAGCAGAATAGAATAACAGTATCTAAAGGATGTATCTTACAATGACATATGCAGCAAAGGCTGCAAAATTAAGTTTATTCCCCTAAATGGAAGTTTTTTTAATACCAGAATAGCACCGCAGTATGTAAAGGGTTTATCTCACAATGACAGATGCAGCAACGGCTGCAAAATTGAGATTTTTAACCTAAATTGGTGTATTTTTAAATAGCAGAATAGAATAACAGTATCTAAAGGGTGTATCTCACAATGACATATGCAGCAAAGGCTGAAGAAATAGATTTTTGTCCTAAATGGGTGTTTTTTTAATAGAAGAATAGAACAACATTATCTAAAGGTTGCAACTAACAATGACATATGCAGCAAAGGCTGCAGAATTAAGATTTTTGCCCAAAATGCGTTTTTTTTTTTTTTAAATACCAGAATAGCACATCAGTATGAAAAGGGATATATCTCACAATGACAGATGTAGCAAAGGCTGCAGAATTAAGATTTTTACCCTAAATGGGTGTTTTTTTTTTTAAATAGTAGAATAGATATTGTTCTTCTAAAGGGTGTATCTCACAATGATATATACAGCAAAGGCTGAAAAATTAATTTCTTGCTCTAAATATGTGTTTTTAATAGCAGAATAGAACAACAGTATATAAAGAATGTATCTCACAATGAAGTTAGCAACAAAGGCAGCAAAATTAAGCTACTTGCCCTGAATAGTGTCTTTTTTTAATAGCAGAATAGAACAACAGTATCTAAAGGGTGTATTTCACAATGACAGATGCAGCAAAGGCTGCAAAATTAAGATTCTTGCCCTAAATGGGTGTTTTTTTAAATAGTATAATAGAGCATTAGTATCTAATAGGTGTATCTCATAATGACATATGTAGCAAAGGCTGCAAAATTAAGTTTATTGCCCTAAATGGGTGTTTTTGTAATAGGATCGGACATCAGTATGTAAAGGGTGTATCTCACAATGATAGATGCAGCAAAGGCTGCAAAATTAAATTTTTTACCCTAAATGGGTGTTTTTTTAAATAGTAGAATAGATATTGTTGTTCTAAATGGTGTATCTCACAATGACATGCAGCAAAGGCTGCAAAATAGATTTATATTTTTTCTCTAAATAGGTGTTTTTTAATAGCAGGATAGAACAACACTATCTAAAGGGTGTATCTCACAAAATAAGCTTTATTGCCCTAAATGGTTGTTTTTTTTTAATACCAAAATAGCACAGCAGTATGTAAAGGATGTATCTCACAAGTACAGATGCATGGAAGGCAGCAAATTAAGAATTTTGCCCAAAATTGGTATTTTTTTATACCTGAATAGCATAGCAGTATGTAAACGTTGCACCTTACAATGAAAGATATAGCAAAGATTGCAATATTAAGATTTTTTTTTTCTAAATCGGTGTTGTTTTTTTTATAGCAGAATACTATCTAAAGGGTGTTTCACAAATGACATATGCAATAAAGGCTCCAAAATTATGTTTATTGCCCTAAATGGGTGTTTTTTTAATACCAGAATAGCACAGCAGTATCTAAAGCGTGTGGATCACATGTACAGATGCAGACAAGGCCGCAAATTAAGATTTTTACCCTAAATTGCAGTATTATTTAATAGCAGAATAGAACAACAGTTTCTAAAGGGTGTATCTCACAATGACATATGCAGCAAAGGCTGCAAAATTAAGTGTATTGCCCTAAATGGGTGTTTTGTTATACCAGAATAGCACAGCAGGATTAAAAGCGTGTATCTCACACGTATCTAAAGCGTGTATCTCACACGTACAGATACAGACAAGGCCTCAAATTAAGATTTTTGCCTAAAATGGGTGTTTTTAATACTAAAATAGCAGAATATTAAGATTTTACCATAAATGGGTGTCATTTTTAAAATAGCAGAATAGAACAACAGTATCTAAAGGGTGTATCTCACAATGACATATGCAGCAAAGGCTGCAAAATAAAGTTTTTTGCCCTAAATAGGTTTTTTTTTATAGCAGAATAGAACAACAGTATCTAAAGGGTGTATCTCACAATGACATATGCATCAAGACTGCAAAATTACCCTAAATGGGTGTTTTTTTTAATACCAGAATAGTACAGCAGTATCTAAAGCGTGTGGATCACACGTACAGATGCAGACAAGGCCGCAAATTAAGATTTTTACCCTAAATTTCTGTATTTTTTTTCATAGCATAATAGAACAACAGTATCTAAAGGGTGTATCTCACAATGATATATGCAGCAAAGGCTGCAAAATTATGATTTTTGACCTAAATGGGTGTGTTATTTTTTTTTATGGCAGAATAGAACAACAGTATCTAAACGATGTATCTCACAATGACATATGCAGCAAAGGCTGCAAAATTAGGTTTATTGCCCTAAATGGGTGTTTTTATAATACCAGAATAGCACATCAGTATATAAAGGGTTGTATCTCGTAATGACAGATGCAGCAAAGTCTGCAAAATAAAGATTTTTACCCTAAATGGGTGTTTTTTTTATAGCAGAATAGAACAACAGCATCTAAAGAGTGTATCTCACAATGACATATGCATCAAAGGCTGCAAAATTAAGTGTATTACCCTAAATGGGTGTTTTTTTAATACCAGAATAGCACAGCAGTACCAAAAGCGTGTATCTCACACGTACAGATGCAGAGAAGGCAGCAAATTAAGAATTTTGCCCAAAATGAGTGTTTATATTTGTTTATAGCAGAATAGAACAACAGTATCTAAATGGTGTATCTGACAATGACATATGCAGCAAAGGCTGCAAAATTATTATTTTTGCCCTAAATGGGTTTTTTTTTTAAATACCAGAATAGCATAGCATTATCTAAACAATGAATCTCACACGTACAGATGCAGACAAGGCAGCAAATTAAGATTTTTGCCGAAAATGGGTGTTTTTTTTATACTAGAATAGCACAGCAGTATGTAAAGGGTGTATCTCACAATGACAGATGCAGTAAAGGCTGCACAATTAAGATTTTTACCCTAAATCTGTGTGGGGGGGGGGAGTTAAAGCAGAATAGCACAGCAGTATCTAAAGCATGTATCTTATACGTACAGATGCAGACAAGGCCGCAAATTAAGATTTTTGCCCAAAATGGGTGTTTTCTTTAAATACCAGAATAGCACAGAACTGTGTAAATGGTGTATTTTACAATGACAGATGCAGCAAAGGCTGCAAAATGTATTTCTTTTCCCCAAAATAGGTGTCTTTTTTAATAGCAGAATATAACAACAGTATCTATAGGGTGTACCTCACAATGACATATTTAGCAAAGGCTGCAAAATTGATTTTTTTCCCCTAAATGTTTTTTTTTTTTTTAAATACCAGAATAGCACAGCAACATCTAAAGCGTGTATCTTAAAGGTACAGTTGCAGACAAGGCAGCAAATTAAAAATTTTGCCCAAAATGTTGTTTTTTTTTAATACCAGAATAGCACAGCAGTATCAAAAGCATGTGTCTCATACGTACAGATGCAGATAATGCCGCAAATTAAGATTTTTACCCTAAATTGCTGTATTTTTTTAATAGCAGAATAGAACAACAGTATCTAAAGGCTTAATCTCACAATGACATATGCAGCAAAGGCTGCAAAATTATGATTTTTGACCTAAATGGTTTATTTTTATAGCAGAATAGAACAACAGTGTCTAAAGGATGTATCTTACTATAAAATAAGCAGCGAAGGCTGCAAAATTAAGCTTTTTGCCCTAAATGGGTGTTTTTTTTAAATACCAGAATAGCACAGCAGTATCTAAAGCGAGTATATCACATGTACAGTTGCAGACAATGTTGCAAATTAGGATTTTTGCCCAAAATGGGTGTTTTTTTATACCAGAATAGCTCATCCGTGGGTAAAGGGTTGTATCTCCTAATGACAGATGCAGCAAAGTCTGCAAAATTAAGATTTTTACCCTAAATGGGTGTTTTTTTTTATAGCAGAATAGAACAACAGTATCAAGAGGGTGTTTTTCACAATGACATATGCAACAAAGGCTGCACACTAATTTTTTTGCCCTAAATAGGTGGGGGGGTTTTAAATAGCAGAATAGAACAACAGTATCTAAAGGGTGTATCTCACAATGACATATGCAGCAAAGGCTTCAAAATTAGATTTTTGCTCTAAATGGGTGTTTTTTTAACAGAAGACTAGAAAAACAGTATCCAAAGGGTGTATCTCACAATTACATATGCAGCAAAGGCTACAAAATTTTGTTTATTACAAGAAATGGGTGTTTTTTAAATACCAGAATAGCACAGCAATATCTAAAGCATGTGGATCACACGTATAGATGCAGACAAGGCCGCAAATTAAGATTTTTACCCTAAATTGCAGTATTTTTTAATAGCAGAATAGAACAACAGTAACTAAAGGGTGTATCTAACAATGACATATGCATCAAAGGCTGCAAAATTAAGTTTATTGCCCTAAATTGGTGCTTTTTTAATAACAGAATAGCAGAGCAGTATGTAAAGGGTGTATCTCACAATGACATATGCAGTAAAGGCTGCAAAATATTGTTTTTTGCCCTAAATGGGTGTTTTTTTTTATACCAGGATAGCACGGCAGTATCTAAAGGGTGTATCTCACAATGACAGATGCAGCAAAGGCTGAAAATTAAGATTTTTACCGTAAATGGGTGTTTAAATTTTTTAATAGCAGAATAGAACAACAGTATCTAAAGTGTGTATCTCACAATGACATATGCAGCTAAGGCTGCAAAATATTTTTTTTTGTCCTAAATGGGTGTTTTGTTTTTTTTACCAGAATCGAACATCGGTATCTAATTGGTGTATCTAACACTTACAGATGCAGACCCAGATATTTTTCCCTAAATAGGTGTTTTGTAAAACCAAGAAAATTATAGCTGTATTTCTAGCTAAAATTGCACACTGACTAATGCGGCAGAGGCCCCAGACGGAGGTTATTGCCAAAAATTTATATTTTTTAAAGCCAGAAAATTATTGAAGTTTTTCAAGCTTGTTTTTAACAATCACAGATGTAGCAAAGGCTGCAATATTAAGTATTTTGCCCAATATGGGTGTTTTTTGAATAATAGAATATGACGGCATTATATAGCGCTTGAATTTCACACTTACAGATGCAGACAAGGTCGCAAATTAAGTATTTTGCCCAAAATGGGTGTTTTTTGAATAACAGAATATGACAGCAATATATATCACTTGAATTTAACACGTACAGATGCAGTAAATGCTGTAAAATTGTGTATTTTGCCCAAAAAGGATGTTTTTTAAAACCCAGAAAATTAAAGCTGTATTTCTAGCTTAAATTGCAAACTGACTAATGAGGCAGAGGCCCCAGATGGAGGGTATTGCAAAAAATTGGTGTTTTTTAAAACCCTGAAAATTGTTCAAGTATTTAAAGCTTGTTTTAATAATAACAGATGCAGCAAAGGCTGCAATATTAAGTACTTTGCCCAAAAAGGGTGTGTTTTTTTTAAATAACAGAATATGACAGCAGTACATAACGCTTGAATTTCACAGGTACAGATGCAGCTAGGGCTGTAAAATTGTGTGTTTTGCCCAAAAAGGATGTTTTTTAAAACCCAGAAAATTAAAGCTGTATTTCTAGAAAAAAATTGCACACTGACTAATGAGGCAGAGGCCCCGTATGGAGGTATTGCAAACAATGGATGTTTTTTAAAACCCCCAAAGTTATTGAAGTATTTCAAGCTTGTTTTAACAAAAAAAATGCAGCCAAGACTGCAATATTAAGTACTTTGCCCAAAAAAGGTGTTCTTTTAATAACAGAATGTGACAGCAGTATATAACTCTTGAATTTCACACGGACAGATGCAGACAAGGCCTCAAATTAAGTATTTTGCACAAAATGGGTGTTTTTTAAATAACAGAATATAACAGCAGTATATACCGTTTTTTTCGCCCTATAAGACGTCTTGCCCATAAGGAAAATAAGAAGAAAAAAATTGAAACAAAAGGTGTGCTTTTGGTGGGCGTTGAACTAATGGTAGCCTGTGAATGACACTGTTATGGGGGTCTGCGGATTGGACGGCACTGTTATGGGGGTCTGTGGCTGACACTGTTATGGGGGTTTGTGGATGACACTGTTATGAGGGTCTGTGGCTGACACTGTTATGGGGACTTCTGTGGATGGCACTGTTATGGGGGCATCTTTGGATGGCATGATATTGCTATGGGGGACCTGTGGATGACAGATAAATAGCATCTTATGCTATTTGACATCCACAGATCCCCCATAACAGTGTCAGCCACTGTGAATGACCCCCAATACAGGGGGTGGGGGCTGGAATTTACACTAGTTTTTAAATGGCAGCGGGGGCCCAGTGCAGTAATTGCATTCCATTGCACCGGGCCCCGCTCACTGTACTAATGGTATCTACTCTAACTGCAGGCTTGGAATGTTTAACTATAGATATGTTCGATCCAGCGCTGAGGAGCCTGTACTTATGATCATAGCAGGCTGGAGGTAGGAGGCAGGAGGCTGGACGGGTGGGCACTGGCAGCGTAACTTCCTATGTCAAGTGCCTGCGCCGCCTGCTTCATTCATAAAGAAGTTACGCTGCCAGTGCCCGCCCACCCGCCTGCCCAGCCTTCTGCCTACTGCCTGCTATGATCGTAAGTACAGGCTGCTCAGCGCTGGATCGAACATATCTTTAGTTAACCATTGCATGCCTGAAGTTACAGTAGATACCATTAGTACAGGGCCCGGTGCAATAGAATACAGTGACTGCACCAGTACCCCGCTGCCATTACAAAACTAAAGGCCGGCCCCCAGCCCCTCCTCCCTCCTTGCTGATACACATGCCAGCCACGCTGTGCAGCTTGCGGTCGGCAGTGTACCAGTGTAAAAATGGCAGCCTTCGTACCGTAAGCCATTTTCCTCCAATTTTTGGGGGAAAAAGTGTGTCTTATAGGGCGAAAAATAACGCTTGAATTTTAAACGTACAGATGCAACAAGGGCTGTAAAATTGTGTATTTTGCCTAAAAAGGGTGTTTTTTAAAACCCAGAAAGTTAAAGCTGTATTTCTAGCTTAAATTGCACACTGATTGATGCGGCAGAGGCCCCAGAAGGAGGTATTTAAACCCCAAAAATTATTGAAGTATTTCAAGCTTGTTTTAACAATAACAAATGCAGCCAAGACTGCAATATTAAGTACTTTGCCCAAAAAGGGTGCTCTATTAATAACAAAATATGGCAACAGTATATAACGCTTGAATTTCACACTGACAGATGCAGACAAGGCCGCAAATAAAGTATTTCGCTCAAAATGGGTGTTTTTTGAATAACAAAATACGACAGCAGTATATAAAGTTTGAATTTCACACGTACACATGCAGCAAGGGCTGTAAAATTGTGTATTTTACCCAAAAAGGGAGTTTTTAAAACCCAGAAAATTAAAGCTGTATTTCTAGCTTAAATTGCACACTGACTAATGCGGCAGAGGCCCAAGATGTAGGTTATTGCCAAAAATTGATGTTTTTAAATCACCTATTTGTACGCTACCAGCAGCTGTCTGCAAAATACTCAGCCTTCTTGCAGGAATCTAATATAGAGGATTCTTCATCAGAACTGACCAGGACTGTTGCACTGATCCAACAAAGGGATCTCGCAGTGCAAAATGCTAAGTATAAGGCAGAACTCCGCACTACTCAACTGCAGGAGACCAGATCTCACAGATCCACCACAACCAAGCTCACTGCACTTTTTTTTTCAGATCCTCTCATTCCAGAAGATCAACATTAAGCGATAAGTTAATAGAGGCCCGCGCTGATGCCGAATAAAAAAAGGCGCAAAGCTCCTTTACCAGAAAGCAAGCAGAGATGGAAGCTCAAATGGCAGCTCAGCAAGCAGAGATGGAGGCTCAAAGGGTAGCTCAACAAGCAGAGATGGAAGCTCAAAGTGCAGCATATCAAGCAGAGATTGAAGATCAAAGCAAAGCTCTCCAAGCAGAAGCAGATTCGCAAATAAAGATTCTGCAAATAGAAGGGGAGAAAGCAGCTTCCCTAGCAAGGCTGAAGGTCCCCGAACAAGCAATGGGACAAAGTACTAATTCAGACTGCCTTATCGCAGCAGAACTGGAAGATCCAGCTGAACGCACCACTGAATACATTCTAAAGCATAACATCTGCAAAAATTCAGAGTCATTTCCTGTACCTCCTACTAACAATACAGGGAGTGCAGAATTATTAGGCAAGTTGTATTTTTGAGGATTACTTTTATTATTGAACAACAACCATGTTCTCAATGAACCCAAAAAACTCATTAATATCAAAGCTGAATATTTTTGGAAGTAGCTTTTAGTTTGTTTTTAGTTTTAGCTATTTTAGGGGGATATCTGTGTGTGCAGGTGACTATTACTGTGCATAATTATTAGGCAACTTAACAAAAAACAAATATATACCCATTTCAATTATTTATTTTTACCAGTGAAACCAATATAACATCTCAACATTCACAAATATACATTTCTGACATTCAAAAACAAAACAAAAACAAATCAGTGACCAATATAGCCACCTTTCTTTGCAAGGACACTCAAAAGCCTGCCATCCATGGATTCTGTCAGTGCTTTGATCTGTTCACCATCAACATTGCGTGCAGCAGCAACCACAGCCTCCCAGACACTGTTCAGAGAGGTGTACTGTTTTCCCTCCTTGTAAATCTCACATTTGATGATGGACCACAGGTTCTCAATGGGGTTCAGATCAGGTGAACAAGGAGGCCATGTCATTAGATTTTCTTCTTTTATACCCTTTCTTGCCAGCCACGCTGTGGAGTACTTGGATGCGTGTGATGGAGCATTGTCCTGCATGAAAATCATGTTTTTCTTGAAGGATGCAGACTTCTTCCTGTACCACTGCTTGAAGAAGGTGTCTTCCAGAAACTGGCAGTAGGACTGGGAGTTGAGCTTGACTCCATCCTCAACCCGAAAAGGCCCCACAAGCTCATCTTTGATGATACCAGCCCAAACCAGTACTCCACCTCCACCTTGCTGGCGTCTGAGTCGGACTGGAGCTCTCTGCCCTTTACCAATCCAGCCACGGGCCCATCCATCTGGCCCATCAAGACTCACTCTCATTTCATCAGTCCATAAAACCTTAGAAAAATCAGTCTTGAGATATTTCTTGGCCCAGTCTTGACGTTTCAGCTTGTGTGTCTTGTTCAGTGGTGGTCGTCTTTCAGCCTTTCTTACCTTGGCCATGTCTCTGAGTATTGCACACCTTGTGCTTTTGGGCACTCCAGTGATGTTGCAGCTCTGAAATATGGCCAAACTGGTGGCAAGTGGCATCTTGGCAGCTGCACGCTTGACTTTTCTCAGTTCATGGGCAGTTATTTTGCGCCTTGGTTTTTCCACACGCTTCTTGCGACCCTGTTGACTATTTTGAATGAAACGCTTGATTGTTCGATGATCACGCTTCAGAAGCTTTGCAATTTTAAGAGTGCTGCATCCCTCTGCAAGATATCTCACTATTTTTGACTTTTCTGAGCCTGTCAAGTCCTTCTTTTGACCCATTTTGCCAAAGGAAAGGAAGTTGCCTAATAATTATGCACACCTGATATAGGGTGTTGATGTCATTAGACCACACCCCTTCTCATTACAGAAATGCACATCACCTAATATGCTTAATTGGTAGTAGGCTTTCGAGCCTATACAGCTTGGAGTAAGACAACATGCATAAAGAGGATGATGTGGTCAAAATACTCATTTGCCTAATAATTCTGCACTCCCTGTACTATTCTGACTCCCAACGCAGAGACCTCTCAGCTCTATATGCCTGAGCCTCTTCAAGTCAACCGGATCAATTCATGTCAACAACAAGGTGACTTCCGGTGATAAGCAGCAGCTCAAGCCAAAGCCAGCACAAGCCTTAGAGACTACACCACAGTTAAACGCTCATTCAACATCATTTTACCCTGGTAAACCTCACCCTACATCACCAGAGGCCTTTTACACTCAAGGGGTTCCACAGACATGAATGACTTTGCCAGATACCTGGTACGCCTTGAGCTCATTAACACCAGCCTCTAAAGGTTTGATGACTGTCCAGAGAGCTACAGGGCCTGGAGATCAACCTTCAAGGCTACTATTTCAGATCTCAACCTTACTGCTAAGGAAGAACTTGATTTGCTCATAAAATGGCTGGGACCAGAATCTGCAGATCGTGTTAAAAGACTCAGAACAGTACATGTTGATCGCCCAGATGCAGGTCTTGTTGCTGCATGGGCAAGACTTGAGCAAGCCTATGTTAGCTCTGAAGCCATAGAAAGCGCTCTATTGAAGAGACTGCAAAACTTCCCAAAAATAGGGAACAAAGACTATCTCAGGCTCCAAGATCTAAGTAGCCTCCTCATGGAGCTAGAGTTGGCAAAGACTGACCCACGTCTACCTGGACTAAGCTTCCTAGAAACCCAGTGGTGTCTATACTGCTATACGGACTACAAGAGTAATGGGCACAACAGGGCTCAAGATACAAAATACACTATAATGTATCCTTTCCTCCATGCAGGTTCATTAGTGATCAAGCCTGGATGAGAAACGACCCGAGCTTCAACTTCAGTGAACCCAACCTGCCTGCTTCATCCTCACCATCATCAAGGTATGATAATACAGCAGCTAAACGTAGAGACTTAAATAGAGCTATATCTGTTAAAAGGACAGAAATCTCACCCTCCACAACCTCACCTACTGATCAGGGCGCTGTGGATCACAGAGATAAAGACCCTAATCGTTAGTGTCCTATTCACAAGAAGCCTCACCCTCTTAAGAAATGTCATGGGCTTAGGGCAAAGACTTTACAAGAGGGAAGGGAGAGTCTCCAGAAACTTGACATATGCTACAAGTGCTGTGCTTCTTATAGCCATTTTGCTAAAGACTGTAAAGTTGTCATCAAGTGCACAGAATTCAGTAGCGACAGACATGTTACAGCCATGCATCCTACTCCACTTCCAGACAACCCACAGCAGCTTCCTACCTCATCTCCTGTCTCAAATCATGGCGTAGAGCAACAATGTCATGCTCCAACCAAGGATAATGTCTCTTCTTCATGTACAGAAGTTTGTGGAGAAGGTAAGGACCACAAATTCTGTGCCAAGATATGCCTAGTCAAGATATACCCAAGGAATCATCCTGAGAAAGCTGCTAGGATGTATGCCATAATAGATGAACAGAGCAACAGATCCCTGGTTAAGCCTAAATTCTTTGAGATCTTTGGCATAGAAGGTCATGCAACACCATATACTCTCAGAACCTGTTTTGGTCGTGTACAGATCTTCGGCAGAAGGGTTGATGTATTCATAGTCTCTCATATCAACGAGGAAGAGGGCATATTCTTACCAATGTTAGTCGAGTGTGACTAGATACCAGAGGAAAGGGAGGAGATTACCACTCCAGAAGCTGCGTATCAGCATCCTCATTTAAGGCTACTTTCACACTTGCGGCAGTGTGATCCAGCGGGCAGTTCCGTCGTTGGAACTGGCCGCCGGATCCGCCGATTTGCTGCTGCCTGAAAGCATTTGTGAGACTGATCCGGATGCGGATCCGTCTCACAAATGCATTGCAAAGACGGATCCGTCTCTCTGCTTGTCATGCGGACCGACGGATCCGTCTTGTACATTTTTCGCATTTTTACCGATCTGCACATGCGCATGCCGGAACGACGGATCCGGCATTCCGGTATTCTGAATGCCGGATCCGGCACTAATACATTCCTATGGGAAAAAATGCCGGATCCGGCGTTCAGGCATGTCTTCAGTTTTTTTCGCCGGAGAAAAAACCGTAGCATGCTACGTTTTTCTCTTTTGCCTGATCAGTCAAAACGACTGAACTGAAGACATCCTGATGCAAACTGAACGGATTACTCTCCATTCAGAATGCATGGGGATATGCCTGATCAGTTCTTTTCCGGTATAGAGCCCCTGTGACGGAACTCTATGCCGGAAAAGAAAAACGCTAGTGTGAAAGTACCCTAAGGCACATTGTTGATGAGATTTCTGCAAGGGATAAGAGTGCTGAAATCTTAGTCCTGTTAGGAAGGGACATTCTCAAAGTACATAAAGTACGCGATCAGTGTGATGGGCCTTATGCACAAAGACTTGACCTAGGCTGGGTAATAGTGGGTGATGTATGCTTGAACAGGATGTGTACACCATCTGATATCCACTCCTTCAAGACCTATGTGTTGGGAAAAGGATGCGCATCCCACTTCAAACAGTGCCCTCACCATAATGAAGTAAAGGAGAAGTTTCTTGACATCATCCAAGTACCTGATGTTATTCCTGTCCTTTGTGATGACAACCTAGTTACTACAGTGTTTTGTACTACTAGTGAGGACAACAAAATAGCCTTGTCAGTTGAAGACAGAGAATTTATCAAAATAATGGATAAGGAATTCTTTCAGGATGAGTCTAACAGTTGGGTTGCACCATTACCTCTTCGTACTACAAGGGCCAAACTCCCAACCAATCGTGAACAAGCTTTATCCAGATTCAACTCACTTCAACGAACACTAAGGAACAGGCCTGAAATAAAGGACCATTTAATCGCCTTTATGAAAAGGATCTTTGACAATGATCACGCCGAACCAGCACCACCACTTCAAAGACACAATGAGTGCTGGTATCTGCCTTTTTTCGGAGTGAATCATCCACATAAGCCAAAACAAATCAGGATAGTATTTGACTCCAGTGCCAAGCATCAAGGTGTATCCCTAAATGATGTTCTTCTCACTGGCCCGAATCTGACCAACAACCTTGTAGGTGTACTTATGAGATTTAGAAGAGAACCAGTTGCCATAACTGCTGATAATGAACAGATGTCTCATTGCTTCATTGTACGTGAAGACCATAGTAACTTCCTAAGGTTTCTGTGACACTGTGGCAATGAGATTATTGAATACCGCATGAAAGTACATGTTTTCAAAAATAGTCCCTCACCCACTGTTGCAACATACAGTTTACGAAGGACTGCCATTGATGGAGAAAAGGAGTATGGCGCGGATGCTCGACATTTCGTTAAGAGAGACTTTTATGTTGACAATGGACTTTACCTACAGACAAAGAAGCCATAGACCTGCTCCAAAGGACACAAGGTATGTTTTCTGAGTCTAGCCTCAGACTAAACAAAATTGCCTCAAATAGTGTTGCTGTCATGAAAGCCTTTCAACATGGCGATCATGCCACAGGGTTTAAGGACTTCAATCTGGGTCCGTTCCTGTTCCACCTGGAAACTTTAAAGACGTAAATCTGTGCTTTGATCAATAGAAGCGAGAATAAAAACCTTGCCAACCGTTTCTAGAAATATGTCCCATCTGGAATTATTCTGGCAGCTTCCTGGTTAACAGGTCCTAAATTCCTGCTGGATCACACAGAAGAGACCACGGCTGACGTCTTCAGTCTTCTAGAACCTGACAAGGATCCAGAGAACCCAAGTGTCCTTCCCCCAGCTACCCTGCTTACCCAGAAGCTTGAGTCCGTTCCTGTTCCACCTGGAAACTTTAACCGCTTGCCGCCACGCTAACGCCGAAAGGCGTCATCGCGGCGGCTCTCCCAGGTCACACTAACGCCAATAGGCGTCATCTCGCGAGACGCGAGATTTCCTGTGAACGCGCGCACACAGGCGCGCGCGCTCACAGGAACGGAAGGTAAGCGAGTGGATCTCCAGCATGCCAGCGGCGATCGTTCGCTGGCAGGCTGGAGATCCGAATTTTTTAACCCCTAACAGATATATTAGACGCTGTTTTCATAACAGTGTCTAATATACCTCCTACCTGGTCCTCTGGTGGTCCCTTTTGTTAGGATCGACCACCAGAGGACTCAGGTAGGTCAGTACAGTCGCACCAAACACTACACTACACTACACCCCCCCCCCGTCACTTATTAACCCCTTATAAACCCCTGATCACCCATGATCACCCCATATAAACTCCCTGATCACCCCCCTGTCATTGATCACCGCCCTGTCATTGATCACCCCCCTGTCAGGCTCCGTTCAGACGTCCGTATGATTTTTACGGATCCACGGATACATGGATCGGATCCGCAAAAAGCATACGGACGTCTGAATGGAGCCTTACAGGGGGGTGATCAATGACAGGCGGGTGATCACCCATATACACTCCCTGATCACCCCCTGTCATTGATCACCCCCCTGTCATTGATCACTCCCCTGTAAGGCTCCATTCAGACGTCCGCATGATTTTTACGGATCCGATCCATGTATCCATGGATCCGTAAAAAATTATGCGGATGTCTGAATGGAGCCTTACAGGGGGGGTGATCAGTGACAGGGGGGTGATCACCCTGATTACCCTGATCACCCCCTGTCATTGATAACCCCCCTGTAAGGCTCCATTCAGACGTCAGCATGCGTTTTGTGGATCCGATCCATGTATCCATGGATCCGTAAAAAATCATGCGGATGTCTGAATGGAGCCTTACAGGGGGGGTGATCAGTGACAGGAGGGTGATTACCCTGATCACCCCCTGTCATTGATAACCCCCCTGTAAGGCTCCATTCAGACGTCCGCATGCATTTTGTGGATCCGATCCATGTATCCATGGATCCGTAAAAAATCATGCGGATGTCTGAATGGAGCCTTACAGGGGGGGTGATCAGTGACAGGGGGGTGATCACCCTGATTACCCTGATCACCCCTGTCATTGATAACCCCCCTGTAAGGCTCCATTCAGACGTCCGCATGCGTTTTGTGGATCTGATCCATGTATCCATGGATCCGTAAAAAATCATGCGGATGTCTGAATGGAGCCTTACAGGGGGGGTGATCAGTGACAGGGGGGTGATCACCCTGATTACCCTGATCACCCCCTGTCATTGATAACCCCCCTGTAAGGCTCCATTCAGACGTCCGCATGCGTTTTGTGGATCCGATCCATGTATCCATGGATCCGTAAAAAATCATGCGGATGTCTGAATGGAGCCTTACAGGGGGGGTGATCAGTGACAGGGGGGTGATCACCCTGATTACCCTGATCACCCCCTGTCATTGATAACCCCCCTGTAAGGCTCCATTCAGACGTCCGCATGCGTTTTGTGGATCCGATCCATGTATCCATGGATCCGTAAAAAATCATGCGGATGTCTGAATGGAGCCTTACAGGGGGGGTGATCAGTGACAGGGGGGTGATCACCCTGATTACCCTGATCACCCCCTGTCATTGATAACCCCCCTGTAAGGCTCCATTCAGACGTCCGCATGCGTTTTGTGGATCCGATACATGTATCCATGTATCCGTAAAAAATCATGCGGATGTCTGAATGGAGCCTTACAGGGGGGGTGATCAGTGACAGGGGGGTGATCACCCTGATTACCCTGATCACCCCCTGTCATTGATAACCCCCCTGTAAGGCTCCATTCAGACGTCCGCATGGGTTTTGTGGATCCGATACATGTATCCATGTATCCGTAAAAAATCATGCGGATGTCTGAATGGAGCCTTACAGGGGGGGTGATCAGTGACAGGGGGGTGATCACCCTGATTACCCTGATCACCCCCTGTCATTGATAACCCCCCTGTAAGGCTCCATTCAGACGTCCGCATGCGTTTTGTGGATCCGATACATGTATCCATGGATCCGTAAAAAATCATGCGGATGTCTGAATGGAGCCTTACAGGGGGGGTGATCAGTAACAGGGGGGTGATCACCCTGATTACCCTGATCACCCCCTGTCATTGATAACTCCCCTGTAAGGCTCCATTCAGACGTCCGCATGCGTTTTGTGGATCAGATACATGTATCCATGGATCCGTAAAAAATCATGCGAATGTCTGAATGGAGCCTTACGGGGGGGGGTGATCAATGACAGGGGGGTGATCAGGGAGTCTATATGGGTGATCACCCCCCTGTCATTGATCACCCCCCCCCCCCCCCCTGGTAAGGCTCCATTCAGACATTTTTTTGGGCACAAGTTAGTTTGTTTTTGTTTTTGTTTTTTCTTACAAAGTCTCATATTCCACTAACTTGTGTCAAAAAATAAAATCTCACATGGACGCACCATACCCCTCACGGAATCCAAATGCGTAAACATTTTTAGACATTTATATTCCAGACTTCTTCTCACGCTTTAGGGCCCCTAAAAAGACAGGGCAGTATAAATACCCCACATGTAACCCCATTTCGGAAAGAAGACACCCCAAGGTATTCCGTGAGGGGCATATTGAGTCCATGAAAGATTGAAATTTTTGTCCTAAGTTAGCGGAAAGTGAGACTTTGTGAGAAAAAAACAAAAAAAAATCAATATCCGCTAACTTATGCAAAAAAATAAAAAATTCTAGGAACTCGCCATGCCCCTCATTGAATACCTTGGGGTGTCTTCTTTCCAAAGTGGGGTCACATGTGGGGTATTTATACTGCCCTGGCTTTTTAGGGGCCCGAAAGTGTGAGAAGAAGTCTGGGATCCAAATGTCTAAAAATGCCCTCCTAAAAGGAATTTGGGCCCCTTTGCGCATCTAGGCTGCAAAAAAGTGTCACACATGTGGTATCGCCGTACTCAGGAGAAGTTGGGGAATGTGTTTTGGGGTGTCATTTTACATGTACCCATGCTGGGTGAGAAAAATATCTTGGCCAAATGCCAACTTTGTATAATAAAATGGGAAAAGTTGTCTTTTGCCAAGATATTTCTCTCACCCAGCATGGGTATATGTAAAATGACACCCCAAAACACATTGCCCAACTTCTCCTGAGTACGGCGATACCAGATGTGTGACACTTTTTTGCAGCCAAGGTGGGCAAAGGGGCACATATTCCAAAGTGCACCTTTCGGATTTCACAGGCCATTTTTTACACATTTTGATTGCAAGGTACTTCTTACACATTTGGGCCCCTAAATTGCCAGGGCAGTATAACTACGCCACAAGTGACCCCATTTTGGAAAGAAGACACCCCAAGGTATTCCATGAGGGGCACGGCGAGTTCCTAGAATTTTTTTTTATTTGTCACAAGTTAGCGGAAAATGATGATTTTCCTTTTTTTTTTCTTTTTTCCTTACAAAGTCTCATATTCCACTAACTTGCGACAAAAAATAAAAAATTCTAGGAACTCGCCATGCCCCTCACGGAATACCTTGGGGTGTCTTCTTTCCAAAATGGGGTCACTTGTGGCGTAGTTATACTGCCCTGGCAATTTAGGGGCCCAAATGTGTGAGAAGAACTTTGCAATCAAAATGTGTAAAAAATGCCCTGCAAAATCCGAAAGGTGCACTTTGGAATATGTGCCCCTTTGCCCACCTTGGCAGCAAAAAAGTGTGCCACATCTGGTATCGCCGTACTCAGGAGAAGTTGGGGAATGTGTTTTGGGGTGTCATTTTACATATACCCATGCTGGGTGAGAAAAATATCTTGGTCAAATGCCAACTTTGTATAAAAAAATTGGAAAAGTTGTCTTTTGCCAAGATATTTCTCTCACCCAGCATGGGTATATGTAAAATGACACCCCAAAACACATTCCCCAACTTCTCCTGAGTACGGCGATACCAGATGTGTGACACTTTTTTGATGCCAAGGTGGGCAAAGGGGCACATATTCCAAAGTGCACCTTTCGGATTTCACCGGTCATTTTTTTACAGATTTTGATTGCAAAGTACTTCTCACACATATGGGCCCCTAAATTGCCAGGGCAGTATAACTACGCCACAAGTGACCCCATTTTGGAAAGAAGACACCCCAAGGTATTCCATGAGGGGCACGGCGAGTTCCTAGAATTTTTTTTTATTTGTCACAAGTTAGCGGAAAATGATGATTTTCCTTTTTTTTTTCTTTTTTCCTTACAAAGTCTCATATTCCACTAACTTGCGACAAAAAATAAAAAATTCTAAAAACTTGCCATGCCCCTCACGGAATACCTTGGGGTGTCTTCTTTCCAAAATGGGGTCACTTGTGGGGTAGTTATACTGCCCTGGCAATTTAGGGGCCCAAATGTGTGAGAAGAACTTTGCAATCAAAATGTGTAAAAAATGCCCTGCAAAATCCGAAAGGTGCACTTTGGAATATGTGCCCCTTTGCCCACCTTGGCAGCAAAAAAGTGTGCCACATCTGGTATCGCCGTACTCAGGAGAAGTTGGGGAATGTGTTTTGGGGTGTCATTTTACATATACCCATGCTGGGTGAGAAAAATATCTTGGTCAAATGCCAACTTTGTATAAAAAAATTGGAAAAGTTGTCTTTTGCCAAGATATTTCTCTCACCCAGCATGGGTATATGTAAAATGACACCCCAAAACACATTCCCCAACTTCTCCTGAGTACGGCGATACCAGATGTGTCACACTTTTTTGCTGCCATGGTGGGCAAAGGGGCACATATTCCAAAGTGCACCTTTTGGATTTCACCGGTCATTTTTTACACATTTTGATTGCAAAGTTCTTCTCACACATTTGGGCCCCTAAATTGCCAGGGCAGTATAACTACCCCACAAGTGACCCCATTTTGGAAAGAAGACACCCCAAGGTATTCCGTGAGGGGCATGGCAAGTTTTTAGAATTTTTTATTTTTTGTCGCAAGTTAGTGGAATATGAGACTTTGTATGAAAAAATAAAAAAAATAAAATCATCATCATTTTCCGCTAACTTGTGACAAAAAATAAAAAGTTCTATGAACTCACTATGCCCATCAGCGAATACCTTAGGGTGTCTACTTTCCGAAATGGGGTCATTTGTGGGGGTTTTCTACTGTTTGGGCATTGTAGAACCTCAGGAAACATGACAGGTGCCTCAACTACATGACGTACCTCAACTATATAACACCTGAACACCCTACAATAGTAAGGGGACACGACCACCGGCTCCCTACACCAGACACGGGTCACCTGGGATCCAGCAAACAGAAAATAACAGATAAATGTACAGCACTTAACTTTGTAGCAGACTGGGAAACAGGATCAGCATGCACACACACTCCAGGAAGAAGTATAAGCCGCCCAGTAATGCATTATGGGGAGGAATTTAAAGGGATGCAATTAGTCCAACTACATGACAGCTGAGAGAGGCTAACGAGATGAGGAACTGAACACCAATACAAAGAAAACTCAAGGAGGAGGTTCTGAAAGGCTTCTGTCAGAGCTTCTCAGCTCTCTGGTTGTGACAGTACCCCTCCCTCTACGAGTGGACTCCGGACACTCAGAGCCCACCTTCTCAGGATGGGACCTATGGAAAGCCCTGATGAGACAAGGTCCGTCACTGGGACCCACATCCTCTCCTCAGGACCATTATCCTCCCAATGAACAAGGTACTTGAGAGAACCACGGACAAGACGAGAATCCACAATCCTAGAGACCTGAAATTCAAGATTCCCATCAACCATAATCGAAGGAGGAGGCAAAGGCGAGGGTACAATGGGTTGAACATAAGGTTTCAATAAGGACTTATGAAAAACATTATGGATCTTCCAAGTCTGAGGAAGATCAAGACGGTAGGCAACAGGATTGATGACAGACAGGATTTTGTAGGGCCCAATAAACCTAGGACCCAACTTCCAGGAGGGAACCTTCAATTTGATATTCTTGGTAGACAACCACACCAGATCACCAACATTCAGGTCCGGACCAAGCACACGTCTCTTATCTGCCACACGCTTATATCTCTCACTCATGCTCTTTAGATTATCCTGAATCTTTTGCCAAATAGATGACAAAGACGAGGAGAATCTGTCCTCATCAGGTAAACCAGAAGACCCCTCTCCCGAGAAAGTCCCAAACTGCGGATGAAACCCATATGCACCAAAAAATGGTGACTTATCAGAGCACTCCTGGTGACGGTTATTTAAAGCAAACTCAGCAAGGGACAAAAAAGAACACCAATCCTCCTGATTCTCCGCCACAAAACAGCGCAGATATGTCTCCAGATTCTGATTGACGCGCTCCATCTGGCCATTCGACTGCGGGTGGAAAGCTGAAGAGAATGACAACCGAACCCCCAAGCGAGAACAGAAAGCCTTCCAGAATCTGGAAACAAACTGCGTGCCCCTATCAGAGAATACCGTGCAATTTGACAATGTGATCAATAAATGCCTGCGCCAGCGTTTTAGCATTGTGCAAACCAGGAAAAGGGATGAAATGCACCATTTTGCTAAAACGGTCCACCACCACCAGAATCACAGTCTTCCCCGAGGAACGAGGCAGGTCCGTTATGAAGTCCATGGACAGATGTGTCCAAGGACGGGAAGGAATGGGTAAGGGAAGGAGAGGACCTGACGGCCGTGAATGAGGGACTTTGGCACGAGCGCAAGTCTCGCAGGCTGCCACAAAACCCTCAATCGACTTACAAAGCGCAGGCCACCAGAATCTCCGAGCGATGAGATCCACTGTGGCTCTTGCCCCCGGGTGCCCAGCAAGGACCGTATCGTGGTGTTCCTTAAAAATCTTAAAGCGAGAGGCACAAACAACCTCCCAGGAGGACAAAGATCAGGAGCCTCTGACTGGGCTGCCTGAACCTCTGCCTCCAATTCAGAAAAAAGAGCAGAGACCACCACACCTTCGGCCAAAATGGGACGCGGGTCTTCAAAATTCCCGCCTCCCGGAAAACAACGTGACAGGGCATCTGCCTTCACATTCTTAACCCCAGGGCGGAACGTGACAACAAAATTTAATCTTGAAAAGAACAAAGACCATCTGGCCTGTCTCGGGTTCAGACGCTTCGCTCACTCCAAGTAGGCCAGATTTTTATGGTCAGTTAACACGGTAATAGGGTGCCTGGCTCCCTCCAGCCAATGGTGCCATTCCTCAAAAGCCAACTTGATGGCCAACAATTCCCTATCTCCCACATCGTAATTTCTCTCTGCGGAGGAGAGTTTTTTCGAGAAAAAGGCACACGGTCGCCATTTGGCAGGAGAGGAACCCTGAGACAAGACCGCACCCACACCCACCTCAGAAGCATCAACCTCAACTATGAAGGGTAAAGAAATATCAGGTTGCACCAAGATGGGAGCGGAAGCAAAACTCTCCTTGATATTAGAAAAAGCCTTACGCGCCTCTACCGACCAAGAAGAAAAATCTACCCCCTTTCTGGTCATATCAGTGAGTGGTTTAACAATAGAGGAATAATTCAAAATGAACTTCCTGTAATAATTGGCAAAGCCCAAAAAACGCATCAGCGCCTTCTGATTCTCAGGAAGATCCCACTCAAGCACAGCGCGGACCTTCTCGGGGTCCATGCGAAAACCAGAAGCGGAGAGAAGAAACCCCAGAAATTGAATTTCTGGAACCGCAAACACACATTTTTCCAGTTTCGCATTTAATTTATTCTCCCGCAGAATGAGCAAGACCTGACGTAAATGTTCCTTATGAGTTTTGAAATCAGGAGAAAAAATCTAAATGTCATCCAAATACACTAATACAAATTTTCCCATCAAATGATAAAAAAAATGCTGTTCACGAAATGCTGAAAAAACGGCTGGGGCATTCATCAAACCAAAAGGCATAACCAAATTTTCAAAATGGCCCTCAGGGGTATTGAAGGCCGTCTTCCATTCGTCTCCTTCTCTGACCCTGACCAGGTTGTATGCCCCTCTTAGATCTAATTTGGAAAATACTTTAGCCCCAACAACCTGGTTAAACAGGTCCGGGATCAGAGGAAGCGGATAAGGGTCACGAATAGTGATACTGTTCAGCTCCCTGAAATCCAGACAAGGTCTTAAAGAACCATCTTTTTTCTTAACAAAGAAAAAAACAGCGGCAACAGGTGACTTCGAGGGTCGTATGTGTCCTTCTCTCAGACTCTCAGAGATATAAGCACGCATAGCGATCCTTCCAGGTTGGGAAAGATTGTATAAATGAGATTTAGGCAGCTTGGCACCTGGGATGAGATTAATAGAGCAATCGTACTCCCTGTGCGGGGGCAAATCCTGAACTCCACTCTCAGAGAAGACATCCGAAAATTCAGAGAGAAAAGATGGTACAGTCTTAGTAGCAACCTCAGAAACAGATGTCGTGAGGCAATTCTCTCTGCAAAAGTCACTCCAACCATTTATTTGCCTTGCTTGCCAATCAATGGTGGGATTATATTTAGTGAGCCAGGGTAGCCCCAACACTAGAGGAGTAGGCAAACCGCTAAGGACAAAACATGACACATCCTCAACATGAGCATCACTCACAATTAAACGGATATTGTGAACTATGCCCTTTAATGATTTCTGAGAAAGTGGAGTGGAATCAATAGCAAAAACAGGAATATCCTTTCCCAAAGTGCACACCTGGAAACCATGAGTTATTGCAAATTGACTATCAATGAGATTGACCGCTGCTCCACTATCCACAAAAATCTCACAAAAAATGCTCTTGCTCTAGCGCCACCCTAGCAGGCAGGACAAAACGGGAACTACAAGCAAATGGAAAACCTTCAATTTCCGCCTCAACCCTGCCAATAATAACAGACGGAACATTTTTAAAAGATTTTTTCCTCTTTGTTTCTTTATTACTCCCAGAGAACTGCCTGAATCTCCTAGAGGGACAAACATTTGCCAAATGATTTATACCTCCACAACAAAAACAAACCCTCCCATGCGGGCTGAATCTTATATTGTCAGAAGCAATCAACCCCAGCTGCATGGGCTCCTGCTCAGAAGGGGCTGACAGCGACTGAGACCCCTGCGCACAGAATGGGGTCCGCTGCACTGTCCTGGGACTGAGTATGACAGGAAGGAGATATCTCTCCTCTCTCTCTAAGACGCCTGTCAATACGAACGGCCTGAGACATAGCAGAGTCCAAGGAAATAGGCCTTTCATGAAAGGCAAATGCATCTTTCAATCCCTCTGAAAGACCATGGCAAAATTGACTTCAGAGTGCAGCATCATTCCAACCAGTATCAGCTGCCCATCTCCGAAATTCTGAGCAGTATATTTCTGCGGATTGCTTACCCTGGCATAATAGACGTAGTCTAGACTCAGCCAGAGCACTACGATCCGGATCATCATATATCTGACCCAGGGCTAAAAAGAATTCATCCACTGAACGGAGGGGCCGTGCCCCCTCCGGCAGCGAAAAGGCCCAGGACTGAGCGTTACCCCTGAGCAGCGATATAATGATCCCCACCCTCCGTTCCTCATCACCAGAGGAATGGGGAAGAAGGCGAAAATTTAGTTTGCAAGCCTCTCTAAAACGCACAAAATTCTCACTACCCCCGGAAAAAGTACCCGGGAGCAAGATCTTAGGCTCAGAACAAACTCCATGAACACCAGCTGAACCGGTCACTAGAAACTGAGAAAGAGTCTTACGGAGATCAGCTACCTCCAATGAAAGACCCTGGAAGCGTTCAGCCAAAAGTGAAACCGGATCCATGCTTGAGACGGTTTTGGCGGCTTATAATGTCACGGACGGTGTACAGGAAACAAGACAAAGCAACATGCATATATGACTCACTGGATCCAAAGCTAAGGAACCAAAAGGGAGACCCCTGCACAAGACCTAGAACTTTCCCTGGCTGCTTAGCCTATGCAAAGATCCCAAAGGTGGATGGTTGCATATCCACGTACCTCGACTATATAACCCCTGAACACCCTACAATAGTGAGGGGACACGACCACCGGCTCCCTACACCATACACGGAGGGAGTCAGGGTCACCTGGGATCCAGCAAACAGAAAATAACAGGTAAATGTACAGCACTTAACTTTGTAGCAGACTGGGAAACAGGATCAGCATGCACACACACTCCAGGAAGAAGTATAAGCCACCCAGTAATGCATTATGGGGAGGAATTTAAAGGGATGCAATCAGTCCAACTACATGACAGCTGAAAAGGCTAACGAGATGAGGAACTGAACACCAATACAAAGAAAACTCAAGGAGGAGGTTCTGAAAGGCTTCTGTCAGAGCTTCTCAGCTGTCTGTTGTGACACCTGTTCCTTGTCGTCACTGATGTCATTGAAGGTCTCTTCCTCCACCCAGCCACGTACAACACCAAGGGTCCCCGAAAGGTGACAACAAGCCCCCCTGGGACGCCTGCTGTGTTTGGTCTTCCACCTCCTCAAAGCCACATTCCTCCTCTGACTCATCTTCTTCAGACTCCTCTCTCTGCGTTATTATAAGGTGTGTTAAGTAGTACTATTCCTATCAGTTTAATCGCTGTTACGTCCCCTATTAGGGGTCGTGTATGGAATAGATTTTAGGAACCGGGAGATGGAAAAAGATGCTTGGTTGGTCCTTCTACTTCCAATTTGGGGCACTGCGCGTGCAATATACTGTGCCACCAGATAGGAGTGGTGTGTTAAGTAGTACTATAACTATCAGTTTAATCCCTGTTACGTCCACTAGTATTATTATTATAAGGTGTGTTAAGTAGTTCTATTCCAATCAGTTTAATCCCTGTTATGTCCCCTATCAGGGGACGTGTATATGGAATCGATTTTAGGACCCGGGAGATGGAAAAAGATGCTTGGTCTGTCCTCTTAATTCCAATTTGGGGCACTGCGCGTGCGCTATGTAATGTACTGTGCAATCCCAATATGTGTGGTGTGTTAAGTAGTACTATTACTATCAGTTTAATCCCTGTTACGTTCACTAGTATTATTATTATTATTATTATAAGGTGTGTTAAGTAGTACTATTCCTATCAGTTTAATCCCTGTTACGTCCCCTTACGACGTGTATATGGAATTGATTTTAGGAACCGGGAGATGGAAAAAGATGCTTGGTTGGTTCTCCTAATTCCAATTTGGGGCACTGCGCGTGCAATCGAATGTGCCATCAGATATGAGTGGTGTGTTAAGTAGTACTATTCCTATCAGTTTAATCCCTGTTACATCCCCTATCAGGGGACGTGTATATGGAATCGATTTTAGGAATCGGGAGATGGAAAAGATGCTTGGTCCGTCCTCCTACTTCCAATTTGGGGCACTGCGCGTGCAATCGAATCTGCCACCAGATATGAGTGGTGTGTTAAGTAGTACTATTCCTATCAGTTTAGTCCCTGTTACGTCCCCTATCAGGGGACATGTATATGGAATCGATTTTAGGAACCGGGAGATGGAAAAAGATGCTTTAATCAGTTTAATCCCTTTTACGTTCACTAGTATTATTATTATTATTATTATTATGTTATAATAAGGTGTGTTAAGTAGTAATATTCCTATCAGTTTAATCTCTGTTGCGTCCCCTATCAGGGGACGTGTATGGAATAGATTTTAGACAACTGCAAAGAGTTGTCAATAGTTGACACACTCATGACATAACTTTTATTCTTCTATGTGTCAATCTTGGTGTAGTGATGACTGTGCTCGTGAGCACGTTTGGGAGATTGCAGGCGATGGGGTTTTTTCAAAGCCTATGGTCGTGCTGAGGTAGTTCAGTGACAGTTAAGTGACCCAGAAAACAATGATTCTGCAGTGTGGGGCCATTGTTGGCCTAGTAGGCTTTAATGATTACCTTAGATGATCACAAAGAAAATGTATGTTTTTTCTATGCAAAATTATCCAGCCGATCGCTTTTGGTCTGTTCACAATGAAGCAATGACCTTATCATCTGGGGTGTGCCAACATTGCCATGGCCAACACACTCATAGAGGTGGTCGCTTCATTGTGATACGCAAGCCCCTTCACCACAACAAGGTAACGATCACAAAGGGGAATTGACACATGTATGTGCCTTTTTTTTGTTTTGTTTTTTGAAGCCACAGTGCAACACCAGAGGCCAGAAAAATTAGGCATGTACACATGCCTGAAAAATTAGGTATTGTTGCAGCCGCTGATGTTGCAAAAAAATTGATGTTTCCCAGGCAGAAGGTGCCCTAAAACATTGCGGCTTGAACCCTAGTTTGTGGCGGATAAGTCACGCAAGTCATCCGGCATTCAGAGATAAAATACAGCAGCGTGTGGACCATTTTTAGCCCAAGGCAGCTCATCTCAGTCATCAGGCCTTTTTTAGTCGAATGTATCACACACCGTCAGTCCCTTTGGGATCCAACCCTCATTCATCTTAATAAAGGTGAGGTAATCTAGACTTTTTTGACCTAGGCAACTTCTCTTCTCAGTGACTTTTTGACAGGACACTTGAAGCAGGGCAGGCCAGAAGTTCTATTGCAAATTGGGATAGCTCAGGCCACAGGTCAAGCCTGCACACTAGTCAAGGGGTTCATCGCTCCTCAGAGTGTTGATATCTGCAGTTAAGGCGAGGTAGTCTGCTACCTGTCGGTCAAGTCGTTCTCTGAGGGTGGACCCCGAAGGGCTGTGGCGATGCATAGGACTTAAAAAGCTCTGCATGTCCTCCATCAGCAACACGTCTGTAAAGCGTCCTGTCCTTGCCGGCGTGGTCGTTGGAGGAGGAGGATTACTTTCACCTCTTCCCCTGTTAGATTCCCGTTGTGCTGTGACATCACCCTTATACACTGTGTAAAGCATACTTTTGAACTTGTTTCGGAACTGCTGTATCCTTTCCGACTTCCGGTAATTCAGTAACATTTCAGGCACTTTCTGCTTATGCCAGGGGTCTAGTAGCATGGACACCCAGTACAGGTCGTTCTCCTTCAGTCTTTTTATACGAGGGTCCCTCAACAGGCACGACATCATGAGAGACCCCATTCGCACAAGGTTGGATGCCAAGCTACTCATGTCCCGTTCCTCGTCCTCAGTGATCTCACTGAAGGTATGTTCTCCCCCCCAGCCACGTAACACACCACGGGAACCAGATAGGTGACAACGAGCACCCTGGGATGCCTGTTGTGGTCGGTCTTCCTCCTCCTCTTCAAAGTCACATTCCTCCTCTGACTCCTCTTCCTCACACTCCTCTTCCAGCGTTGCCACAGGTCCAGCAAGCGATGATGATAAGGCTGTTTCTGGTGGTTATGATGTGACCACAACTCTTTCTCTTCCTCATCTACGCTCATCTACGGCCTGACCCAGCACTCTTCGCAGGGCACGCTCCAGGAAGAAAACAAATGGGATGATGTCGCTGATGGTGCCTTTGGTGCGACTAACTAGGTTTGTCACCTACTCAAAAGGACGCATGAGCCTACAGGCATTGCGCATGAGTGTCCAGTAACGTGGCAAAAAAAAATCCCAGCTCCGCAGAGGTTGTCCTAGCACCCCGGTCAAACAAATACTCGTTGATGGATTTTTCTTGTTGGAGCAGGCGGTCGAACATTAGGAGTGTTGAATTCCAATGTGTCAGGCTGTCGCAAATCAAGCGCCTCACTGGCATGTTGTTTCAGCGCTGAATGTCTGAAAAGTGCGCCATGGCCGCGTAGGAACGCCACACACCTTCCTGGCCTGCTTGAGGACGTCCTGTAAGCCTAGGTACTTGGGTACTTATGCACAAAGTGTTGTACGATCAGATTACACACAAGTGCCATGCACGGCACATGTGTCAACTTGCCCAAATTCAATGCCGCCAACATATTGCTTCCGTTGTCACACACCACTTGGTTGTCCAGTTGGTGCGGAGTCAGCCACTGATCCACCTGTGCGTTCAGGGCGGACAGGAGTGCTGGTCCGGTGTGACTCTCTGCTTTCAGGCAAGTCAAGCCCAAGACAGCATGACACTGTTGTATCCGGGATGTGGAATAGCCCCTGGGGAGCTGGGGGGTGCCGTTGATGTAGAGCAATACGCAGCAGCAGAGGAGGACTCAGCCGAGGATGTTATGGAAGAGGATGTAGTAGGAGGAGTAGAGGAGGTGACAGCAGGCCTGCCTGCAAGTCGTGGCGGTGTCACCAACTCCTCTGCAGAGCCGCACATTCCATGCTTGGCAGCCGTCAGCAGGTTTACCCAATGCGCAGTGTAGGTGATATACCTGCCCTGACTGTGCTTTGCAGACCAGGTATCAGTGGTCAGATGGACCCTTGCCCCAACACTGTGTGCCAGACATGCCATGACTTCCTTTTGCACAATCGAGTACAGGTTTGGGATTGCCTTTTGTGCAAAGAAATTTTGGCCGGGTACCTTCCACTGCGGTGTCCCAATAGCTAAATTTTTTTTGAAGGCCTCAGACTCCACCAGCTTGTATGGTAAAAGCTGGCGGGCTAAGAGTTCAGACAAGCCAGCTGTCAGACACCGAGCAAGGGGGTGGCTTTGTGACATTGGCTTTTTATGCTCAAACATGTCCTTGACAGACACCTGACTGTGGGCAAATGAGCAGGAACTGCTCAAGGCGAGAGACGGAGTGGTGGATGGTTGAGAGGGGGCAAGGAGGACAGCAGTGGTTGACGTGGCTGAAGATGCAGTTGTACCTAGGGGGGTGTTGCACTTCCCACGACTCAGTTTCTTTTTTCACAGGTTGCAAATGGCATCGCTGTTGTTAGAGGCAGACACACAAAAAAAAATGCCACACTGCTAAGCTCTGCAATAACGGCATTCTGGTGGTGGCAACAGCATGCGTTGATTGGCGTGCTGTCTGGCTGACCCCGGGTGCCTATGCATGCTGTCTGACTGAGCTAGTTCTTTGCGACGACCTCCCCCTGCTTCCAACTTGTCTCCTCCTCTTCTCTGTCTCCCCATCAGAACTTTCCACCTGTTCTTCTTCTCTTCGAGCGGGCACCCACGTGACATCCACGGACACATCGTCATCATCAACCGCTTCACTTTTATCTGACAACTCAGCAAAGGAAGCAGCAGCGGGTACAACATCATCATCATCACACAGTAAGTCCATGTGTGTAATGCTGCCTGACTGAGACATATCCCTGTTATCTACAAACCGGATTCCCAAAAAGTTGGGACACTAAACAAATTGTGAATAAAAACTGAATGCAATGATGTGGAGATGGCAAATGTCAATATTTTATTTGTAATAGAACGTAGATGACAGATCAAACATTTAATCCGAGTAAATGTATCATTTTAAAGGAAAAATAAGTTGATTCAAATTTTTACGGTGTCAACAAATCCCCAAAAAGTAGCAAGAGGCTGGAAAAAGTAAATTTGAGCATAACTAACAGCTGGAAGACCAATTAACACTAGTTAGGTCAATTGGCAACATGATTAAGTTTAAAAAGAGCTTCTCAGAGTGGCAGTGTCTCTCAGAAGCCAAGATGGGTAGAGGATCACCAATTCCTACAATGTTGCGCAGAAAGATAGTGGAGCAATATCAGAAAGGTGTTACCCAGCCAAAAATTGCAAAGACTTTGCATCTATCATCATCAACTGTGCATAACAGAGAATCTGGAACAATCTCTGTGTGTAAGGGTCAAGGCCGTAAAACCATACTGGATGCCCGTGATCTCCGGGCCCTTTAATGACACTGCACTACAAACAGGAATGCTACTGTAAAGGAAATCACAGAATGGGCTCAGGAATACTTCCAGAAACCATTGTCAGTGAACACAATCCACCGTTCCATCCGCCGTTGCCAGCTGAAACTCTACAGTGCAAAGAAGAATCCATTTCTAAGCAAGATCCTCAAGCTCAGGCGTTTTCACTGGGCCAGGGATCATTTAAAATGGAGTGTGGCAAAATGGAAGACTGTTCTGTGGTCAGACGAGTCACGATTCAAAGTTCTTTTTGGAAATCTGGGACGCCATGTCATCCGGACCAAAGAGGACCAGGACAACCCAAGTTGTTATCAACGCTCAGTTCAGAAGCGTGCATCTCTGATGGTATGGGGTTGCATGAGTGCGTGTGGCATGGGTAGCTTGCATGTCTGGAAAGGCACCATCAATGCAGAAAAATATATTCAGGTTCTAGAACTGTATGCTCCCATCCAGACGTCATCTCTTTCAGGGAAGACCCTGCATTTTTTAACAAGATAATGCCAGACCACATTCTGCATCAATCACAACATCATGGCTGCGTAGGAGAAGGATCCGGGTACTGAAATGGCCAGTCTGCAGTCCAGATCTTTCACCTATAGAGAACATTTAGCGCATCATAAAGAGGAAGGTGCAACAAAGAAGGCCCAAGACGATTGAACCGTTAGAGGCCTGTATTAGACAAGACTCGGAGAGCATTCCTATTTCTAAACTTGAGAAACTGGTCTCCTCGGTCCCCAGACGTCTGTTGAGTGTTGTAAGAAGAAGGGGAGATGCCACACAGTGGTGAAAATGGCCTGGACCGAACTTTTGGTGTATTTGTTGACACCATGAAATTCTGATTCAACATATTTTTCCCTTAAAATTGTACATTTTCTCAGTTTAAACTTTTGTTCCGTGATTTATGTTCTATTCTGAATAAAATATTAGAAGTTGGCACCTCCACATCATTGCATTCAGTTTTTATTCACGATTTGTATAGTGTCCCAACTTTTTGGGAATCCGGTTTGTACATCCTCTGGCAATAATGGTTGCGCATCACTCATTTCTTCCAACTGATGTGTAAATAACTCAGCTGACAGATCAAGTGAAGCGGCTGTGGTGCTATTGTTGGTGGTGGCGGCAGGCGGGTGAGTGGTAACTTGAGAGGTGCCCGAAGCTGATCTGGAGGAAGATGGTGTGTCAAGGTTCCGAGCGGAAGCTGTAGAAGATTGGGTGTTCTGTGATAGCCAGTCAACTATGTCCTCAGAACTTTTCGAGTTCAGGGTACGTGGCCTCTGAACACTGGGCATTATTCTAGGGCCAAAGGGAATCACAGCACCACGACCACGACGGCCCCTGCGGGGTGGCCTGCTCTGCCTGTCATTTTTTTTTAGATTAGTTAAGTTGTACTATGCATGCAAGCTACTGTGACACCAGATATGAGCTGCGCTGAAATGACACTATTGACTTGCAGCTGGGCCTTAAACACACAAACACTTGTGTGCAACTGACTGCTATTTATTCCGTCAAAATTGTTGTTTTTCTTTAAATGGAATTGAATGTTACACCAGATATGAGTTGCGCTGAAGTGACACTATGCGCTTGCAGCTGGGCCTTAAACACACAAACACGTGTGTGCAACTGACTGCTATTTATTCACAGTCAAAATTGTTGATTTTCTTTAAATGGAATCAAATGTGACACCAGATATTAGTTGCGCTGAAAAGACACTATGCGCTTGAAGCTGGGCCTTAAACACACAAACACGCAGGGCCGGCGCCACCAGTGAGGCGACTTAGGCAGTCACCTAGAGCGCCATTTAGCAGGGGGCGCCCGTTGCGGTTAAAAAAAAAAAAAAAGAGTTGATTATATAAGTTTGGGCGGCCGGCCGGCGCCCCTCATGCTGCGCCGCCTGAGCGGCTGAGGCTGAGCGCTTGTCGCTCTAAAGAATCCTGCCTGCTGTGACTGCTCTGTGCTGTTGTTAATGTTGCGTGGCCGAGCTCCGTTCGGTCCGCGGTACAGGAGCTTTTGTTTCCTGTACCCGGCCGGACTGACAGGAAGTGCTCACTTAGTGTGCACTTCCTGTCAGTCCGGTCGGGTACAGGAAACAAAGCTCCTGTACCGCAGACCGAACAGAGCTCGGCCACGCTACACTAGAGGTGGGAGGGTAGAATGAGAGTGACGGGGGGGTGGAATAACGAGAGTGACAAAGGGGGGGTGGAATAATGAGAGTGACAAGGGAAGGGGGAAATAATGAGAGTGACGAGGGAAGGGGGGAATAATGAGAGTGACAAGGGAAGGGGGGGATAATGAGAGTGACAAGTGAAGGGGGGATAATGAGAGTGACAAGCGAGGGGGGGGTGATAATGAGAGTGAAAAGGGAGGGGGGGAATAATGAGAGTGACAAGGGAGGGGGGGAATGAGAGTGACAAGTGAGGGGGGTGAATAATGAGAGTGACAAGGGGGGAATAATGAGAGTGGCAAGGGAGGGGGGAATAATGAGAGTGACAAGGGAGGGGGGAATAATGAGAGTGACAAGGGAGGGGGGGGATAATGAGAGTGACAAGGGAGGGGGGAATAATGAGAGTGACAAGGGAGGGGGGTAATGAGAGTGACAAGGGAGGGGGAGGGGATAATGAGAGTGACAAGTGAGGGGGGAATAATGAGAGTGACAAGGGAGGGGGGATAATGAGAGTGACAAGGGAGGGGGGAATGAGAGTGACAAGTGAGGGGGGTGGAATAATGAGAGTGACAAGGGGGGAATAATGAGAGTGACAAGGGAGGGGGGGAATAATGAGAGTGACAAGGGAGGGGGGAATAATGAGAGTGACAAGGGAGGGGGGATAATGAGAGTGACAAGGGAGGGGGGGAATAATGAGAGTGACAAGGGAGGGGGGTAATGAGAGTGACAAGGGAGGGGGAGGGGATAATGAGAGTGACAAGTGAGGGGGGAATAATGAGAGTGACAAGGGAGGGGGGATAATGAGAGTGACAAGGGAGGGGGGAAATAATGAGAGTGACAAGGGAGGGGGGAATAATAAGAGTGACAAGGGAGGGGGGATAATGAGAGTGACAAGGGAGGGGGGAATGAGAGTGACAAAGGAGGGAGGGGGGAGAAGAGAGTGACAAGGGGGGAGAAGAGAGTGACAAGGGGGGGGAGAAGAGAGTGACAAGGGAGGGGGGAGAAGAGAGTGACAAGGGAGTCCCCAGAGCCAGACCAAGAGCCAGAGACCAGATCATCTTATTGTCCTGGTGGTAAGTAGACAATGCAATGTGTTTATTATGTAATTGTTTAGTTATTAATACTACATTGGAAACACATTTTTAGGGTCCATTCACACATCTGTGTGTGTTTTGCGGATCCACAAAACACGGACAGCGGCAATGTGCATTCCGCATTTTGCGGACCGCACATTGCAGACAAGAATAGGACATGTTCTATTTTTTTCAGGATCGGAATTGCGGATCCGGGTCTGCAATTCCGGATCGGGCCGCACCTTGTGTGGCCCCATAGAAATGCATGGGTCCGCAATTCCGTTCTGCAAAAAGAGACAGCTACAAGAAGCTGGATTAACCCTAAGGGAAACATAGCAGTCCTTTCATTTAAAAGCTGAGAAAGGGGTGGAACATGATATGGGCAGATCATCTGATAAGGCGGGGGGGGGGGATTTTTATCTTGCCTAGGGCAGCAAAAATCCTTGCACCGGCCCTGCAAACACGTGTGTGCAACTGACTGCTATTTATTCAGTCAAATTTTTTATATTTTTTTAAAATGGAATCGAATGTGACACCAGATATGAGTTGCGCTGAAGTGACACTATGCGCTTGCAGCTGGGCCTTAAACATACAAACACGTGTGTGCAACTGAATGCTATGAATTCACAGTCAAAATTGTTGTTTCTCTTTAAATGGAATCGAATGTGACACCAGATATGAGTTGTGCTGAAGTGACACTATGCGCTTGCAGCTGGGCCTTAAACACACAAACACGTGTGTGCAACTGACTGCTATTTATTCCCAGTCAAAATTGTTGTTTTTCTTTAAATGGAATCGAATGTGACACCAGATATGAGTTGCGCTGAAGTGACACTATGCACTTGCAGCTGGGCCTTAAACACACAAACACGTGTGTGCAACTGACTGCTATTTATTCCCAGTCAAAATTGTTGTTTTTCTTTAAATGGAATCGAATGTGACACCAGATATGAGTTGCGCTGAAGTGACACTATGCGCTTGAAGCTGGGCCTTAAATGCACAAACACGTGTGTGCAACTGACTGCTATTTATTCACAGTCAAAATTGTTGATTTTCTTTAAATGGAATCGAATGTGACACCAGATATGAGTTGCGCTGAAGTGACACTATGCGCTTGCAGCTGGGCCTTAAACACAGAAACACGTGTGTACAACTGACTGCTATTTATTCACCTCCATATGGCCATATACAGTGCCAGTCAACTATGTCCTCAGAACTTTTCGAGTTCAGGGTACGTGGCCTCTGAACACTGGGCATTATTCTAGGGCCAAAGGGAATCACAGCACCACGACCACGACGGCCCCTGCGGGGTGGCCTGCTCTGCCTGTCATTTTTTTTTAGATTAGTTAAGTTGTACTATGCATGCAAGCTACTGTGACACCAGATATGAGCTGCGCTGAAATGACACTATTGACTTGCAGCTGGGCCTTAAACACACAAACACTTGTGTGCAACTGACTGCTATTTATTCCGTCAAAATTGTTGTTTTTCTTTAAATGGAATTGAATGTTACACCAGATATGAGTTGCGCTGAAGTGACACTATGCGCTTGCAGCTGGGCCTTAAACACACAAACACGTGTGTGCAACTGACTGCTATTTATTCACAGTCAAAATTGTTGATTTTCTTTAAATGGAATCAAATGTGACACCAGATATTAGTTGCGCTGAAAATACACTATGCGCTTGAAGCTGGGCCTTAAACACACAAACACGCAGGGCCGGCGCCACCAGTGAGGCGACTTAGGCAGTCACCTAGAGCGCCATTTAGCAGGGGGCGCCCGTTGCGGTTAAAAAAAAAAAAAAGAGTTGATTATATAAGTTTGGGCGGCCGGCCGGCGCCCCTCATGCTGCGCCGCCTGAGCGGCTGAGGCTGAGCGCTTGTCGCTCTAAAGAATCCTGCCTGCTGTGACTGCTCTGTGCTGTTGTTAATGTTGCGTGGCCGAGCTCCGTTCGGTCCGCGGTACAGGAGCTTTTGTTTCCTGTACCCGGCCGGACTGACAGGAAGTGCTCACTTAGTGTGCACTTCCTGTCAGTCCGGTCGGGTACAGGAAACAAAGCTCCTGTACCGCAGACCGAACAGAGCTCGGCCACGCTACACTAGAGGTGGGAGGGTAGAATGAGAGTGACGGGGGGGTGGAATAACGAGAGTGACAAAGGGGGGGTGGAATAATGAGAGTGACAAGGGAAGGGGGAAATAATGAGAGTGACGAGGGAAGGGGGGAATAATGAGAGTGACAAGGGAAGGGGGGGATAATGAGAGTGACAAGTGAAGGGGGGATAATGAGAGTGACAAGCGAGGGGGGGGTGATAATGAGAGTGAAAAGGGAGGGGGGGAATAATGAGAGTGACAAGGGAGGGGGGAATGAGAGTGACAAGTGAGGGGGGTGGAATAATGAGAGTGACAAGGGGGGAATAATGAGAGTGGCAAGGGAGGGGGGAATAATGAAAGTGACAAGGGAGGGGGAATAATGAGAGTGACAAGGGAGGGGGGGATAATGAGAGTGACAAGGGAGGGGGGAATAATGAGAGTGACAAGGGAGGGGGGTAATGAGAGTGACAAGGGAGGGGGAGGGGATAATGAGAGTGACAAGTGAGGGGGGAATAATGAGAGTGACAAGGGAGGGGGGATAATGAGAGTGACAAGGGAGGGGGGAATGAGAGTGACAAGTGAGGGGGGTGGAATAATGAGAGTGACAAGGGGGGAATAATGAGAGTGACAAGGGAGGGGGGGAATAATGAGAGTGACAAGGGAGGGGGGAATAATGAGAGTGACAAGGGAGGGGGGATAATGAGAGTGACAAGGGAGGGGGGGAATAATGAGAGTGACAAGGGAGGGGGGTAATGAGAGTGACAAGGGAGGGGGAGGGGATAATGAGAGTGACAAGTGAGGGGGGAATAATGAGAGTGACAAGGGAGGGGGGATAATGAGAGTGACAAGGGAGGGGGGAAATAATGAGAGTGACAAGGGAGGGGGGGAATAATAAGAGTGACAAGGGAGGGGGGATAATGAGAGTGACAAGGGAGGGGGGAATGAGAGTGACAAAGGAGGGAGGGGGGAGAAGAGAGTGACAAGGGGGGAGAAGAGAGTGACAAGGGGGGGGAGAAGAGAGTGACAAGGGAGGGGGGAGAAGAGAGTGACAAGGGAGTCCCCAGAGCCAGACCAAGAGCCAGAGACCAGATCATCTTACTGTCCTGGTGGTAAGTAGACAATGCAATGTGTTTATTATGTAATTGTTTAGTTATTAATACTACATTGGAAACACATTTTTAGGGTCCATTCACACATCTGTGTGTGTTTTGCGGATCCACAAAACACGGACAGCGGCAATGTGCATTCCGCATTTTGCGGACCGCACATTGCAGACAAGAATAGGACATGTTCTATTTTTTTCAGGATCGGAATTGCGGATCCGGGTCTGCAATTCCGGATCGGGCCGCACCTTGTGTGGCCCCATAGAAATGCATGGGTCCGCAATTCCGTTCTGCAAAAAGAGACAGCTACAAGAAGCTGGATTAACCCTAAGGGAAACATAGCAGTCCTTTCATTTAAAAGCTGAGAAAGGGGTGGAACATGATATGGGCAGATCATCTGATAAGGCGGAGGGGGGGGGGGATTTTTATCTTGCCTAGGGCAGCAAAAATCCTTGCACCGGCCCTGCAAACACGTGTGTGCAACTGACTGCTATTTATTCAGTCAAATTTTTTATATTTTTTTAAAATGGAATCGAATGTGACACCAGATATGAGTTGCGCTGAAGTGACACTATGCGCTTGCAGCTGGGCCTTAAACATACAAACACGTGTGTGCAACTGAATGCTATGAATTCACAGTCAAAATTGTTGTTTCTCTTTAAATGGAATCGAATGTGACACCAGATATGAGTTGTGCTGAAGTGACACTATGCGCTTGCAGCTGGGCCTTAAACACACAAACACGTGTGTGCAACTGACTGCTATTTATTCACAGTCAAAATTGTTGATTTTCTTTAAATGGAATCGAATGTGACACCAGATATGAGTTGCGCTGAAGTGACACTATGCGCTTGCAGCTGGGCCTTAAACACAGAAACACGTGTGTACAACTGACTGCTATTTATTCACCTCCATATGGCCATATACAGTGCTTACATGGCTCTGTAGCACACCTAAACAGGATTGTAACGGTACCTTTGTTCTTTTCTTTAGACTTGCACCAGCAGGAAAAAGTAAGTTAAATTCATATGCAAATGAGCACTCGCAAGTGCCCAGGGGCGGCGATCAGTGTGTAGGTGCCCAGGCTACTCTGCCTTCTTTTCACTTTACTCCTCCCCAGCCTCTGCCTTTTCCCGCCCTCCAAGTCTCTTGCCTCATCGATAGGTCCGGACTTGGAGGGAAGGCAAAGCCAGAATCGATGAGGCAAGAGACTTGGAGGGCGGGAAAAGGCAGAGGCTGGGAAGGAGTAAAGTGAAAAGAAGGCAGAGCAGCCTGGGCACCTACACACTGAGCGCCGCCCCTGGGCACTTGCGAGTGCTCATTTGCATATTAGTTAATATTAATTAAACTTTGTTTTTCTTGCTAGTGCAAGTCTAAAGACAAAGACAAAGGTACCGTTACAATCCTGTATAGGTGTGCTACAGAGCCATGTAAGCACTGTATATGGCCATATGGAGGTGACAGACTCCCTTTAAATGGAATCGAATGTGACACTAGATATGAATGGTGGCACTGGGCAAGTGGGCACAGTATACGCTGTGAGCCTGACACACACGATGGCAGGCAGGCAACTGCAATTAGATTACACAGGGAAAAAAAAAGGAGACTGATGTTCTAGCCCTAAATGGGCTTTTTGGGGTGCTGTCCTTAAAGCAGAGATCAGATGAGTCTTTCGGGACTGTAGTGGACACTGAATACACTGGCCTAGCTATCGATTTCCCTATTAAATCAGCAGCAGCTACACTGTCCCTGCTCTCACTAAGAATGCAGCTTCCGAATGAATCTAAAATAGATGCTGTCCAGGAGGTGGGAGGCAGTGTTCCCTCTAAGCTTTGGCAGTTGCTGAGCGGGGTCGGCTTAGAGATGGGCAATGCTTAGTCAAACTTGGGCGATAGGACAATCAAACAAGAGATCATCGCCGACATATTGGCAAAACAATAAATCTAGCCTACTAAGTAAGACCAGATAAAACTGTTACTGGAGTGGACGGACAGTGTGACAGAACCGCACACAAAATGTCTCCTGCGCAGTGAAGAAAGACCTTGCTAAGTGCTAACCTGACACTGGCTAGGACGTCTAACTTGTACATCTTCTTGTATATAGTGATATGGACCATGTTGGTATAACTCGAGTATCTCCTGTATATAATTATATATGTACAGCTGGTATAAGTAATACATCTTCTTGTATACAGTGATATGGAACATGCTGGTATAACCTGGGCATTTTCTGTATATAATTATATATGTACAGCTGGTATAAGTTATATATCTTCCTGTATATAGTGATATGGAACATGCTGGTATAACCTGGGTATCTCCTGTATATAATTGTATATGTTTAGCTGGTATAAGTTATACATCTTCTTGTATATAGTGATATGGAGCATGCTGGTATAACCTGGGTATCTCCTGTATATAATTATATATGTACAGCTGGTATAAGTTATACATCTTCTTGTATACAGTGATATGGACCATGCTGGTATAACCTGGGTATCTCCTGTATATAATTATATATGTACAGCTGGTATAAGTTATACATCTTCTTGTATATAGTGATATGGAGCATGCTGGTATAACCTGGGCATCTCCTGTATATAATTATATATGTACAGCTGGTATAAGTTATACATCTTCTTGTATATAGTTATATGGAACATGCTGGTATAACCTGTGTATCTCCTGTATATAATTATATATGTACAGCTGGTATAAGTTATACATCTTCTTGTATACAGTGATATGGAGCATGCTGGTATAACCTGGGTATCTCCTGTATATAAGTATATATGTACAGCTGGTATAAGTTATACATCTTCTTGTATACAGTGATATGGAGCATGCTGGTATAAACTGGGTATATTCTGTATATAATTATATATGTACAGCTCGTATAGGTTTTACATCTTCTTGTATATAATTATATATGTACAGCTGGTATAATCTGGGCATCTCCTGTATATAATTATATATGTACAGCTGGTATAACCTGGGCATCTCCTGTATATCATTATATATGTACAGCTGGTATAACCTGGGCATCTCCTGTATATCATTATATATGTACAGCTGGTATAACCTGGGCATCTCCTGTATATCATTATATATGTACAGCTGGTATAACCTGGGCATCTCCTGTATATAATTATATATGTACAGCTGGTATAACCTGGGCATCTCCTGTATATCATTATATATGTACAGCTGGTATAACCTGGGCATCTCCTGTATATAATTATATATGTACAGCTGGTATAACCTGGGCATCTCCTGTATATAATTATATATGTACAGCTGGTATAACCTGGGCATCTCCTGTATATAATTATATATGTACAGCTGGTATAACCTGGGCATCTCCTGTATATCATTATATATGTACAGCTGGTATAACCTGGGCATCTCCTGTATATCATTATATATGTACAGCTGGTATAACCTGGGCATCTCCTGTATATAATTATATATGTACAGCTGGTATAACCTGGGCATCTCCTGTATACAATTATATATGTACAGCTGGTATAACCTGGGCATCTCCTGTATATCATTATATATGTACAGCTGGTATAACCTGGGTATCTCCTGTATATCATTATATATGTACAGCTGGTATAACCTGGGTATCTCCTGTATATAATTATATATATATAGCTGGTATAAGTTATACATCTTCTTGTATACAGTGATATGGAACATGCTGGTATAACCCAGGGCTCTCCTGTTGTATATAGTTATATATGTTACTTTTTCCCCCATTTTCCTTGGCTGAGACAAGCAACATTGCCAATGCAAAACCTGAAGGGAATGCAATGCTGTTCCATGGAGACTCTAGCCTCTCTAAGATGGTGGCGCCAACCAGCATTCCCTTGTTTTGCATTGGCTAGTCTGCTGTGATAAAACCTCCCATACAGTACATGCGGTTTTCATTGCTTTCTTAGGTAACACAGACACAGCTCCTGCTGCCCACATGAAGGACTTATCACTATCAGGCTAGGCCAGAGAGACTTATTCACTTCACTCACTCTAGCCTATAGGATTAAAAATAACTAAGATTGTTTAGTGTTCTCCCCTACTACTGACATTCTACCGTCATTGATTGCTGAACTGGTCTCTCCTGGTATTTCTAGAGTGTTAACTTGTGACAAGAAGTGGAGAACAGCGGGGACAATAGTGGCACTAGTAGTCTACTAGTGCCACTATTGTCCCCCGCTGTTCTCCACTTCTTGTCACAAGTTAACACTCTAGAAATACCAGGAGACCAGTTCAGCAATCAATGACGGTTTCTAGGATTTTACTTATTGTTGGTAGCCTCTGGCCTGGCTCTAAGATGGCGCCGCCGCCACTACCTCACCTTACTGCCTGCTGCTGCTCAGTCCTCCTCTTCCTGCAAAAAGAAGGAGGAGGCAGAAGTAGCGCTGCAATACTTGGTAGTTGGTAGACGGGGCCCCGCTGTGCTGAGCCGCACAGGACTACGAGGAGGACGTCGGCGCCGTCACGCAGATGAGTCTGACGACAAGTGCTGGCATTTTGCCAGCAGCGATAACGAAACTTGCGGTGCGCTGTAGGCTGAGTGAGCGGGCATTATAAACTTGTGAGCGGGGCCACAATAATTGCTGCGCGGCCGCCCACCCGCGCAGCTTAGAGGGAACACTGGTGGGAGGGTCTGGGAGGGAGGGTATGCTGCTGATTGGCTGGAATGTGTCTGCTGACTGTGAAGTACAGGGTCATTAGGAACCCAGCTCTAAGTTGAAATTGCAATGCGATTAATATAACCTGTATTAATTACATTGTGATTGCAACTTAGATCTGAGTTCCTAATGGTTGTATTGCTAGAATTGATGAATATAACGAATATAGCACTATATTCTCAATCTTCGTTATATTCTAGCAATACAACAACAATTAGGAACCCAGCTCTAAGTTAAATTTGCAATGCGATTAATATAACCTGTATTAATCGCATTGCGATTGCAACTTAGTCAAATTTGTGACACTGCAGCTTCTGAATGAATCTAAAATTGATGCTGTCCAGGAGGTGGGAGGGTCTGGGAGGGAGGGTCTGCTGCTGATTGGCTGGAATGTGTCTGCTGACTGTGAGGTACAGGGTCAAAGTTTACACAATGATGACGAATAGGGGGCTGACCGAACATCGCATGTGTTCGCCCGCCGCGGCGAACGCGAACAAGCTACGTTCGCCAGGAACTGTTCCACCCTTTCTTCTGTGTACCTCACTTCCTGTTTCTCCATACTGATCCAGGCATTCAACAGGTACACATGTATTCTCTTTTAATCAATACTTTTTTAAAAACATAAATGATTATCAATAAAAAGCGGCTACACAGTCAGCGCTTTAAATAGCCACATTGGCAGCGCCAACTTAGCCGGAACCAATACAGCGGTAAATAAACGACAAACAAATAATAAACTGAAAAACATACAGAGCAGTCTTTAGACAGTATCTGTACAGGTATCATCTTTTACAACAGGCCGTCATTCTACGGCCTGTTGTACAAGATAACCATGTTAATCAAGAGATGGTACTGCAAGCGGGGAAGAGCTCCAAAGGCTCCATTCCCTCTCGAACCTTATTGATGCATATCCAGCTCCTGCTACAGCTTTTTCATGTATATAAGTGGAATTTAGCTTACGGATAACCTCCATTAAACTAGGGATGTACCGTGATTTCCAATTTTGGGTTATAGCCAATTTGGTTGAAAGAAAAAGGTGTCCCAATACCACCCTCACATCATAAGGTATCCTATCCAGATCAATCCATAAAAGGGCCAATGAGGGGGAAGGCAGGAGCTGGAGACCCAACAGGTCCGAAGCAAGAGAGAAAGTAGCGTTCCATATATCAAGTAGCATAGGACAGGACCATATATAGCGTACCTCTCTGCCCACATCCCCTCCAACATAAATATGAGGAATCAGGAAAAATATGGCTGAGGCGGTCAGGGGTATAATACCACCTTAATGTGGTTTTCATCAAGGACTCATAATGCAAAGCGCATCTAATGTTTTTAGAAATAAAGGAAAAGGCCGAGGACCAATGCTCATCAGAGAACGTTAGTCCAAGGTCTTTTTCCCAGGTAAGCAATGGAGTCGTTTTAACAAAGGATACTTTATCCCTGAGCATCATATACAAAGACCGCAGTTGTGTGCCTTGTGGCGGGGCAAGTGACCAAAATTTAAACACTTCCTGGTTATACACAAGATTGAACAGGGAGTTAGCAGTAAAAAAATGTCTAATGCACAGGTATTTATAAAAATCTGTGTGTGGAATCAAAAATCGTCTATGGAGGTACTCAAAGGAGCAGAGGGTATCTGAGGTAAACAACTTGGAAAGAAGGTCTAATCCGCTCGACGCCCAGGACGAAACCGAGATATTTGGAATAAGACAGTTAAGTACCGTTATAGGGGTAAAGAGCGGAAAGGGTCTGGACTCCCGCGGACACATTTTGTGAAATTGGGACCAATTCTCCAATGCCATAGATACTATTGTCGGGGCAGGTGGTCGGTTTAATGTCGGGTGGAGAGCTGCCAATAAAATAGTTTTAAAGCTACTAACAGGGGATAGCGTTGTCTCCCATATGTACCCACTGTTTAGCATAGTTATCCACCCACCATTTCCTTAGTTGGGATATCTGCGAGGCCAAAAAGTACTGGTAAATATTCGGAAGACCCAGCCCACCCCGAGCCTTAGCTCTCTGCATTATTGTAGTTGCTATTCTGGGTCTATGTCATTTCCAGATCAGCGCATTAATTAGCTGAGTACACTTCTTAAAAAAACTAATTGGAGGAGTATTAGGCAGTGTCTTAAATATATATAGGAGTTTAGGGAGGGTACATGTATTCTCATGTAAGCTTGCAGAAGCATCATCTTTTGACTGCACAATATTGAAATCCATCTGTTCTGCTATACTCTGTTATCTGGCTTACAGAATAAAGCAACTTACACGGATAAACTCGGTGTTGGTGAGTTCAAGCTATCTGATAAGAATTGTCTGCAGTGATTATATCTGCTCATACAGGACAGGCATAGAGGTCTCACTAGGGATAAATCGCTATTTCAACAATTTGAGTCATAATACCCAAAATGGGTGTTTTTTGAATAACAGAATATGACAGCAGTATATAACACTTGAATTTCACACGTACAGATGCAGCAAGGGCTGTAACATTGTGTATTTTGCCCAAAAAAGGTGTTTTTTGAATAACAGAATATGACAGCAGTATATAACACTTGAATTTCACATGTACAGATGCAGCAAGGGCTGTAAAATGGAGTATTTTGCCCAAAAAGGGTGTTTTTTAAAACCCAGAAAATTATAGCTGTATTTCTAACTTAAATTGCACACTGACTAATACTGCAAAGGCACCATATGTAGGATATTGCTAAAAATTGGTGTTTTTTTAAACCCAGATTATTGCAGTATTTCAAGCTTGGATGTCACAGAAGCACATATGCAGTGCTGGTGCACTGAGCTTGCATAAAATGGCCGCCGCCGCCCACCTAACTAACAGACGGATGAAAGTTATTTTTGATCTGTCACTGCGTTCAGGGAAGGGTAAAAAGATTGTGCACTGCACCCACACAACAAAATCTATGTAGATCACTGAGTTTAATTGCAGTTCTGATTAAAGTTTCTTTCCTATTCTCTCCCTCACAGCAGCAGCTTCCTATCCCTACACTAAGCACAGCAGAGTGACGTGCAGCGCTACGTGACTCCAGCTTATTTAGAGGCTGGGTCACATGCTGCACTGGCCAATCACATTAGCAGGCATGGCTGTGATGGCTTCTAAGGGCACAGGGTTAAACGCTTGTTGATTGGCTGCTCTGCAGCCTTTCAAAAAGCGCCAATAAGTCACCAAACACCAAACCCAAACTTTTACTGAAATGTTCAGGTTCGGGTCTGGGGTCCAAAAATCCTAAAGTTCGGTACGAACCCAAACTTTACAGTTCGGGTTCGTTCAACCCTAGTCTTATAGTATTTTTTCTTGCTCTGAGGATTACTGGAGCCAAGATTCCAAATGGATCAAATATAGAAGCTACTGCGGAAAGAATGGTTCGTCTAGTTGCAACTTTCCCTTCAATAGATACTTCAAAGAAGAACTTGTCATTCTCTACATTCCATCTAAATCCAAGTACGTTCTGCACTGGAAGATGATCATAATTGAGATCTACATTCTTCATTGTTGCTGCACGTTCAGAGTCACTGATGGATTCCAGTAACATAGTTTATATTTATTTATATAAGGCTGAAAAAAGACATCTGTCTATCCAGTTCAGCTTGTTATCCTTCAAGTTGACTAAGGTTATAAAGTGCAGCCTATAGACTATGGAGAGGTGACATGAGATTACCATATATTTCACCAGGACTTCCCTTTTGGATTGTGTAGTGGGTAATTGCAAATCATTGCATATAAACCTGGAGACACATTTATCTTTTTGGCTATAGCATTCAAATTCTGGTCCTCAGATACTCCCTTCATCATGAAAAACTGGTTGCTGTCTATATGAGTCAATATAACAAAGCTACAAACCATCCTAAATGTGGCTTTGGTCAAAATACCGATGTGAGCTTCAAGTGTTGTAGTCCTCAATTGGCAGAACGCCCCGATGAGAAGCTCGCAGATCCTTCCACAGGAAGGGATGTCAGATGAGCTCACCCGAAGAGGGGACAGGACTGACGGGCTTGTGGATAACATAGTAGGAACGCCAGGGCCAGGGAAGAAAGTGAGGGAGCTATTACACTGAGCAACAAAAATTTATAGATGGAAAGTGAGGTTGGCCTAATGTGAAAATATGGCACAGGTAGGTTAGCGTTAGGTCCGAAGCTACTTGAGATACCTTGGCGCAGTGCTCGGGCTCAGATCTTTCCTTCATATAAGGATATATTGGCTAAATTCTCAATTTTGACACCAGTTTGAGGGTTTAGTCAGACTTGTTTGTTTGCATCCACAGTAGTGCACCTTCCTTAATAATGTTTATTTCTAATGTGAAAATGTTTGAAATGTAATTGTGGAGACCAAATCAAGATATTAAATACAAATCTTAATATGGGTACATATTAATTTTTACTGTGCACTGAAGAGGAAATACACCAAACTCTGCCCTATAGTGACACAATGCTACCCAATGGGGGCGGGGGGCGATTATTCATTCCCTTTACTCCAGAATTCTGTCTTGTGTCACTTGCACAAAGTTTTTGTAACTTTTTTTTCCCACCACTCACTCCAGTTTCAAAAAGTAGGTGGGAAAGTGGGTGTGATTAGCGATGTTAATGAGTTTCACTCTCAATTTATGACTGGAAGGAACTGTGTTAAAAAGTTGCAAAAAAAAAGTCCAAAAGTCACTTCCAATAAGGGAGATGGTACAGAAACTGGTGTAACATTTGTAGACCCAAGTACCTCTCTGTTGTTTGAGATGAATTTATGAAGGCGCAGGTTTCCTCTTGCGCATAACTCTCGTCTTTCTTTCACTAGTTTGATTGCAGATCCTGTGGACTCTAGACTTATGAGACCATCATCCACATAAAAGTCTTCAGAAAATTTGCTGCTGATGGGCAATCCTTTTCATTTTGATTGGCAGGTACTTCGTATCATAATTGCCACAGCCTGGAGATAATACTACTCCAAACAAGTGTACTTTTATTCTGTATTTTGCTGGCTCTGAATTTGCATCTCTGTCCTCCCAACATAGGAACCTCAGGAAGTCTCTATCTTCATTCTTCACATAAAACTGGTGGAACATCTTTTCAACATCACACATGACCGCTATGGGATACTTTCTGAATCTACAGAATACTCCAGGCAGAGTGTTTGTAAGATCTGGTCCATTTAGTGGATGATCATTCAATGCATCACCATCATACTTTGCTGAGCAATCAAACACCACTGTAATCTTATCTGGTTTCTTTGAGTGGTAAACACCTTGATGTAGGGTGTACCATACTTCTCCTTCTTTAGGTTGGTTATTAACTTTCTCTGCATGTCCTTCTTCGAGGATGCATTCCATTAATTTCAAATAATCCTTCTTGAGTTTGGGATCTCTTCCAATCCTTTTCTTCAAACATTTCAATCTCGCTAGGGCAAGATTTCTGTTATTTTGGAAGACAAGGTCATTCTCTAAGGGGTAAGGGCATTTCAAGATGACCTTGTAGATTCTGAGTAATACTTTCTAGAGTGTGTACAAACTTTATGTCTTCTTGGGATACACTCTTTTCTTTAGAACTTCTATCTGCAAAGTCGGATTCAAGGATCTTGATTACTTTTGCTGGACTTACAGTTCGCAACTCTTGGACAGATATTCAATGACACAATCCTGTCACCTGTCTTGAGTTTGCAATCTACTGTTTTCCTCCAACAACACCCCGTCCTAGAACAGTTTGAACAACGTAGGGTTCACCCTTTCCTCCTGTGATTACATTTCGTGGTACCAAGGCTTCGGGACAATCGTAGCTTATCAACAGTCCAACACCAAACTCCTTCAGCGGGGGCATTTCATGAGATATGACAAATAGGTGCTCCCATTTATTGGCTGTTTGACAGGTCGGTATGCGATCTCGATCTAGAGGTATATCATCTTTTGTATAAGCTGGATATAGAGCTAATGTGAAGTTTGAATGAAGTCCTCTAACTCTCAGTCCTTTGACCCTTTGACTGTTCACTAATGTGTCTCTCACCGTCATTGTGGTGAGTTTGTAGTCACTTGTAATTTCTTACAGATTTCTTGATCAATGAAGGTGACATCCTGGGCATCCAGTAGCGCATAGGCATATACCTTCTTGTTCCTCCTTTTAGGATTTGAAATGCACACTGGTACAACCATTGATGTGCAATTGCTCTCTCCTTCCCTCACTCTGCAAGAGAATGCCAATACTTTATTTTCTTCCTCAGTATCTTTAGGTATTGAGAATTTATCCTTCTTTGGACATTGTAGTTGTGTAAGATGGCGTCCTTTGCCAACGCAGCATGTGGCCTTTTTCTTACACTCCTTAGTAACATGGTCTTTTCTTAGACATCCAAAACACAGTTGGCTATCAAGTACAAACCTCTTCTTTTCATCTAGGGACTTCTCCTTGAATTGTTGGCACTTATGTATGGAGTGGATCTCTCCACAGAACATACATTTGAAGGTAGGCTGAAGACTTGTTGGTTCTGTCTCTCTACTGATCCCAGTAGTGACTTTGAACTTGCTCTCGTAGGTATCTGGACCTTTATCTGCTGTGTTGGTTGCAAAGCTAGTTGCTCTTGCTCTTCTTCTCTCTCTTGCAGGCCTTTCTTCTATGGATTCTAAGACGTAAGATGATGTTACTGGATTACATGCTATCCGTTCTTCCTTATTGACAAACTCAGAACTCTTTAAAACTTGGGAAGTTCTTGACTAGATCTAACTGGTCAGTCGCATACTGATTTCATCTAGAAGTCACTTCTTCAGGTTGCTTGGCTAGCATCCTGTGGTTTTCTAGATAGTTGTTCAGTACTTGTAGTCCTTGAACATATGGGATGGTATTGCTACATGCTAGCAGGTAGTCACCATACTTTTGGAGTCTGAAGTGTTCTTTAGGACCTATTTTATGCCAGTTATTCAGTTTATCTCTAAAGGCTATTTGTACTAAGAAAGGATGACCATTAGAGTTGAGCGAACACCTGGATGTTCGAGAAGTTTGGCCGAACTTCCCGGAAATGTTCGGGTTCGGGATCCGAATCCGACCCGAACTTCGTCCCGAACCTGAACCCCATTGAAGTAAATAGGGACCCGAACTTTTCGGCACTAAAAAGGCTGTAAAACAGCCCAGGAAAGGGCTAGAGGGCTTCAAAAGGCAGCAACATGTAGTTAAATCCCCTGAAAACAAATTTGGATAGGGAAATGGAAAAAAAAAAAAAAAAAATTAACCAATATCAATTGGAGAGAGGTCCCATAGCAGAGAATCAGGCTTCATGTCATAGCAGAAAATCAGGCTTCAAGTCACCCAACACTGGAACAGGCCACTGTCAGATATTTTTAGGCACCGAAGCTGAGGAGAGAGGTCCCATAGCAGAGATTCAGGCTTCATGTTATAGCAGAGAATCAGGCTTCACGTCACCCAAAACTGGAACAGTCCATTGTCAGATATTTAGACCCCGGCACCCAGAGGAGAGAGGTCCCATAGCAGAGAATCAGGCTTCATGTCATAGCAGAGAATCAGGCTTCTTGTCATAGCAGAGAATCAGGCTTCATGTCATAGCAGAGAATCAGGCTTCACGTCAGCCACCACTGGTAGAGGCCATTGTCAGATATTTAGGCCCCGGCACCTAGACAGAGGAGAGAGGTCCCATAGCAGAGAATCAGGCTTCATGTCATAGCAGAGAATCAGGCTTCACGTCACCCACCACTGGAACAGGCCATTGTCAGATATTTTGGCCCTGGCACCCAGACAGAGGAGAGAGGTCCCATAGCAGAGAATCAGGCTTCATGTCATAACAGAGAATCAGGCTTCAGGTCATAGCAGAGAATAAGGCTTCACGTCACCCACCACTGGAACAGGCCATTGTCAGATATTTAGGCCCTGGCACCCAGACAGAGGAGAGAGGTCCCATAGCAGAGATTCAGGCTTCATTTCATAGCAGAGAATCAGGCTTCATGTCATAGCAGAGAATCAGGCTTCATGTCATAGCAGAGAATCAGGCATCACGTCACCCACCACTGGAACAGTCCATTGTCAGATATTTCGGCCCCGGCATCCAGACAGATGAGAGAGGTCCCGTAGCAGAGAATCAGGCTTCACGTCACCCACCACTGGAAAAGGCCATTGCCAGATATTTAGACCCCGGCACCCAGACAGAGGAGAGAGGTCCTATACCAGAGAATCAGGCTTCATGTCATAACAGAGAATCAGGCTTCATGTCATAGCAGAGAATCAGGCTTCACGTCAGCCAAAACAGGAACAGTCCATTGTCAGATATTTAGGCCCTGGTACCCAGACAGAGGAGAGAGGTCCCATAGCAGAGAATCAGGCTTCATGTCATAGCAGAGAATCAGGCTTCATGTCATAGCAGAGAATCAGGCTTCACAAAACCCAACACTGGAAAAGGCCATTGTCAGATATTTTGGCCCTGGCACCCAGACAGAGGTGAGAGGTCCCATGGCAGAGAATCAGGCTTCATGTCATAGCAGAGAATCAGGCTTCATGTCATAGCAGAGAATCAGGCTTCACGTCAACCAAAACTGGAACAGTACATTGTCAGATATTTAGGTCCCGGCACCCAGACAGAGGAGAGAGGTCCCATAGCAGAGATTCAGGCTTCATGTCAGCAGAGATTCAGGCTTCATGTCATAGCAGAGAATCAGGCTTCACGTCAGCCAAAACTGAAACAGTCCATTGTCAGATATTTAGACCCCGGCACCCAGACAGAGGAGAGAGGTCCCATATCAGTGAATCAGGCTTCATGTCATAGCAGAAAATCAGACTTCACGTCACCCACCACTGGAACAGGCCATTGTCAGATATTTTGGCCCTGGCACCCAGACAGAGGAGAGGGGTCCCATAGCAGAGAATCAGGCTTCATGTCATAGCAGAGAATCAGGCTTCATGTCATAGCAGAGAATCAGGCTTCATGTCATAGCAGAGAATCAGGCTTCACGTCAGCCAAAACTGGAACAGTCCATTGTCAGATATTTAGACCCCGGCACCCAGACAGAGGAGAGAAGTCCCATATCAGTGAATCAGGCTTCATGTCATAGCAGAAAATCAGACTTCACGTCACCCACCACTGGAACAGGCCATTGTCAGATATTTTGGCCCTGGCACCCAGACAGAGGAGAGAGGTCCCATAGCAGAGAATCAGGCTTCATGTCATAGCAGAGAATCAGGCTTCATGTCATAGCAGAGAATCAGGCTTCATGTCACCCACCACTGAAACAGGCCATTGTCAGATATTTAGGCCCCGGCACCCAGGCAGAGGAGAGAGGTCCCATAGCAGAGATTCAGGCTTCATGTCAGCAGAGTATCAGGCTTCATGTCATAGCAGAAAATCTGGCTTTATGTCATAGCAGAGAATCAGGCTTCACATCACCCACCACTGGAACAAGCCATTGTCAGATATTTAGGTCCCGGCACCCAGACAGAGGAGAGAGGTCCCATAGCAGAGATTCAGGCTTCATGTCAGCAGAGAATCAGGCTTCGTGTCATAGCAGAGAATCAGGCTTCACGTCAGCCAAAACTGGAACAGTCAATTGTCAGATATTTCGTCCCCGGCACCCATACAGAGGAGAGAGGTCCCATAGCAGAGAATCAGGCTTCATGTCAGCAGAGAATCAGGCTTCATGTCATAGCAGAGAATCATAATGCATGTCATAGCAGAGAATCAGGCTTCACGTCACCCACCACTGGAACAGGTCATTGTCAGATATTTAGGCCCCGGCACCCAGACAGAGGAGAGAGGTCCCATAGCAGAGATTCAGGCTTCATGTCAGCAGAGAATCAGGCTTCATGTCATAGCAGAGAATCAGGCTTCACGTCAACCAAAACTGGAACAGTACATTGTGAGATATTTAGGTCCCGGCACCCAGACAGAGGAGAGAGGTCCCATAGCAGAGATTCAGGCTTCATGTCAGCAGAGATTCAGGCTTCATGTCATAGCAGAGAATCAGGCTTCACGTCAGCCAAAACTGAAACAGTCCATTGTCAGATATTTAGACCCCGGCACCCAGACAGAGGAGAGAGGTCCCATATCAGTGAATCAGGCTTCATGTCATAGCAGAAAATCAGACTTCACGTCACCCACCACTGGAACAGGCCATTGTCAGATATTTTGGCCCTGGCACCCAGACAGAGGAGAGAGGTCCCATAGCAGAGAATCAGGCTTCATGTCATAGCAGAGAATCAGGCTTCATGTCATAGCAGAGAATCAGGCTTCATGTCACCCACCACTGGAACAGGCCATTGTCAGATATTTAGGCCCCGGCACCCAGGCAGAGGAGAGAGGTCCCATAGCAGAGATTCAGGCTTCATTTCAGCAGAGTATCAGGCTTCATGTCATAGCAGAAAATCAGGCTTTATGTCATAGCAGAGAATCAGGCTTCACATCACCCACCACTGGAACAAGCCATTGTCAGATATTTAGGTCCCGGCACCCAGACAGAGGAGAGAGGTCCCATAGCAGAGATTCAGGCTTCATGTCAGCAGAGAATCAGGCTTCGTGTCATAGCAGAGAATCAGGCTTCACGTCAGCCAAAACTGGAACAGTCAATTGTCAGATATTTCGTCCCCGGCACCCATACAGAGGAGAGAGGTCCCATAGCAGAGAATCAGGCTTCATGTCAGCAGAGAATCAGGCTTCATGTCATAGCAGAGAATCATAATGCATGTCATAGCAGAGAATCAGGCTTCACGTCACCCACCACTGGAACAGGCCATTGTCAGATATTTAGGCCCCGGCACCCAGACAGAGGAGAGAGGTCCCATAGCAGAGATTCAGGCTTCATGTCAGCAGAGAATCAGGCTTCATGTCATAGCAGAGAATCAGGCTTCACGTCTGCCAAAACTGGAACACTCCATTGTCAGATATTTAGGCGCCGGCACCCAGACAGAGGAGAGAGGTCCCATAGCAAAGATTCAGGCTTCATGTCATAGCAGAGAATCGTGCTTCACGTGACCCAAAACTGGAACAGTCCATTGGCAGATATTTAGGCCCCGGCACCCAGACAGAGGAGAAAGGTCCCATAGCAGAGATTCAGGCTTCATGTCATAGCAGAGAATCATACTTCACGTCACCCAAAACTGGAACAGTCCATTGGCAGATATTTAGGCCCTGGCACCCAGACAGAGGAGAGAGGTCCCATAGCAGAGATTCAGGCTTCATGTCATAGCAGAGAATCAGGCTTCACGTCACCCACCACTGGAACAGGCCATTGTCAGATATTTAGGCCCCGTCACCCAGACAGAGGAGAGAGTTCACATAGCAGAGATTTAGGCTTCGTGTCAGCAGAGAATCAGGCTTCATGTCATAGCAGAAAATCAGGCTTCATGTCATAGCAGAGAACCAGGCTTCACGTCACCCAGCACTGGAACAGGCCATTGTCAGATATTTTGTCCCCGGCACCCAGACAGAGGAGAGAGGTCCCATAGCAGAGATTCAGGCTTCATGTCATAGCAGAGAATCATGCTTCATGTCACCCAAAACTGGAACAGTCCATTGTCAGATATTTAGGCCCCGGCACCCAGACAGAGGAGAGAGGTCCCATAGCAGAGATTCAGGCTTCATGTCATAGCAGAGAATCATGCTTCACGTCACCCAAAACTGGAACAGTCGATTGTCAGATATTTAGGCCCCGGCACCCAGACAGAGGAGAGAGGTCCCATAGCAGAAATTCAGGCTTCATGTTATTGCAGAGAATCATGCTTCACGTCACCCACCACTGGAACAGGCCATTGTCAGATATTTAGGCCCCGGCACCCAGACAGAGGAGAGAGGTCCCATAGCAGAGATTCAGGCTTTATGTCAGCAGATAATCAGGCTTCATGTCATAGCAGAGAATCAGGCTTCATGTCATAGCAGAGATTCAAGCTTCATGTCAGCAGAGAATCAGGCTTCATGTCATAGCAGAGAATCAGGCTTCATGTCATAGCAGAGAATCAGGCTTCACGTCACCCACCACTGGAACAGGCCATTGTCAGATATTTAGGCCCCAGCACCCAGACAGAGGAGAGAGGTCCCATAGCAGAGATTCAGGCTTTATGTCAGCAGATAATCAGGCTTCATGTCATAGCAGAGAATCAGGCTTCATGTCATAGCAGAGAATCAGGCTTCATGTCATAGCAGAGAACCAGGCTTCACGTGAACCACCACTGGAACAGGCCATTGTCAGATATTTAGGCCCCGGCACCCAGACAGAGGAGAGAGGTCCCATAGCAGAGATTCATGCTTCATGCTAGCAGAGAATCAGACTTCATGTCATAGCAGAGAATCAGGCTTCACGTCAGCCAAAACTGGAACAGTCCATTGTCAGATATTTCGGCCCCGGCACCCAGACAGAGGAGAGAGGTCCCATAGCAGAGAATCAGGCTTCACGTCACCCACCACTGGAACAGGCCATTGTCAGATATTTAGGCCCCAGCACCCAGACAGAGAAGAGAGGTCCCATAGCAGAGATTCAGGCTTCATGTCAGCAGAGAATCAGGCTTCACGTCAGCCAAAACTGGAACAGTCCATTGTCAGATATTTAGGCCCCGGCACCCAGACAGAGGAGAGAGGTCCCATAGCAGAGATTCAGGCTTCATGTCAGCAGAGAATCAGTCTTCTTCATGTCATAGCAGAGAATCAGGCTTCACATCACCCACCATTGGAACAGGCCATTGTCAGATATTTAGGCCCCGGCACCCAGACAGAGGAGAGAGGTCCTATAGCAGAGATTCAAGCTTCATGTCAGCAGAGAATCAGGCTTCATGTCATAGCAGAGAATCAGGCTTCATGTCATAGCAGAGAATCAGGCTTCACGTCACCCACCACTGGAACAGGCCATAGTCAGATATTTAGGCCCCAGCACCCAGACAGAGGAGAGAGGTCCCATAGCAGAGATTCAGGCTTTATGTCAGCAGAGAATCAGGCTTCATGTCATAGCAGAGAATCAGGCTTCATGTCATAGCAGAGAACCAGGCTTCACCTGAACCACTACTGGAACAGGCCATTGTCAGATATTTAGGCCCCGGCACCCAGACAGAGGAGAGAGGTCCCATAGCAGAGATTCAGGCTTCATGCTAGCAGAGAATCAGACTTCATGTCATAGCAGAGAATCAGGCTTCACGTCTGCCAAAACTGGAACAGTCCATTGTCAGATATTTCGGCCCCGACACCCAGACAGAGGAAAGAGGTCCCATAGCAGAGAATCAGGCTTCACGTCACCCACCACTGGAACAGGCCATTGTCAGATATTTAGGCCCCGGCACCCAGACAGAGGAGAGAGGTCCCATAGCAGAGACTCAGGCTTCATGTCAGCAGAGAATCAGGCTTCATGTCATAGCAGAGAATCAGACTTTACGTCACCCAAAACTGGAACAGTCCATTGTCAGATATCTAGGCCCCGGCACCCAGACAGAGGAGAGAGGTCCCATAGCAGAGATTCAGGCTTCATGTCAGCAGAGAATCAGTCTTCATGTCATAGCAGAGAATCAGGCTTCACGTCACACAACACTGGAACAGGCCATTGTCAAATATTTAGGCCCCGGCACCCAGATAGAGGAGAGAGGTCCCATAGAAGAGATTCAGGCTTCATGTCATAGCAGAGAATCATGCTTCACGTCACCCAAAACGTGAACAGTCCATTGTCAGATATTTAGGCCCTGGCACCCAGACAGAGGAGAGAGGTCCCATAGCAGAGATTCAGGCTTCATGTCATAGCAGAGAATCATGCTTCACGTCACCCAAAACTGCAACAGTCCCTTGTCAGATATTTTGGCCCCGGCACCCAGACAGAGAAGAGAGGTCCCATAGCTGAGATTCAGGCTTCATGTCATAGCAGAGAATCATGCTTCACGTCACCCAACACTGGAACAGGCCACTGTCAGATATTTTTAGGCCCCGGCACCCAGACAGAGGAGAGGTTCATTCAACTTTGGGTTGCCCCGCAATATAATGGTAAAATGAAAATAAAAATAGGATTGAATGAGGAAGTGCCCTGGAGTACAATAATATATGGTTAAGGGGAGCTAGTTAATGTCTAATCTGCACAAGGGATGGACAGGTCCTGTGGGATCCATGCCTGGTTTATTTTTATGAACGTCAGCTTGTCCACATTGGCTGTAGACAGGCGGCTGCGTTTGTCTGTAATGACGCCCCCTGCAGTGCTGAATACACGTTAAGACAAAACGCTGGCCGCCGAGCAGGCCAGTACCTCCAAGGCATAAAAGGCTAGCTCTGGCCACGTGGACAATTTGGAGACCCAGAAGTTGAATGGGGCAGAACAATCAGTCAGTACGTGGAGGGGTGTGCACACGTACTGTTCCACCATGTTAGTGAAATGTTGCCTCCTGCTAACACGCTCCGTATCAGGTGGTGGTGCAGTTAGCTGTGGCGTGTTGACAAAACTTTTCCTCATCTCTGCCATGCTAACCCTGCCCTTTAGAGTTGCTGGCCGTGACACAGCTGCGTTGGCGACCTCTTGCTCCTCCTCTGCCTTCGCCTTGGGCTTCCACTTGTTCCCCTGTGACATTTGGGAATGCTCTCAGTAGCGCGTCTAACAATGTGCGCTTGTACTCGCGCATCTTCCTATCACGCTCCAGTGCAGGAAGTAATGTGGGCACATTGTCTTTGTACCATGGATCCAGCAGGGTGGCAACCCAGTAGTCCGCACACGTTAAAATGGGGGCAACTCTGCTGTCGTTGTGCAGGCACTGCAGCATGTAGTCGCTCATGTGTGCCAGGCTGCCCAGAGGTAAGGACAAACTGTCCTCTGTGGGAGGCGTATCGTCATCGTCCTGCATTTCCCCCCAGCCACGCACCAGTGATGGGCCCGAGCTGCGTTGGGTGCCACCCTGCTGTGAACATGCTTCATCCTCATCCTCCTCCACCTCCTCCTCATCCTCGTCCTCGTCCTCCTCGTCCTCCAGTAGTGTGCCCTGGCTGGCTACATTTGTACCTGGCCTCTGCTGTTGCAAAAAAACTCCCTCTGAGTCACTTCTAAGAGACTGGCCTAACAGTGCTAAAACTGACCCCTCTTCCTCCTCCTCCTCCTCCTCCTCCTCCTGGACCACCTCCTCTTCCATCATCGCCCTAAGTGTTTTCTCAAGGAGACATAGAAGTGGTATTGTAACGCTGATAACGGCGTCATCGCCACTGGCCATATTGGTGGAGTACTCGAAACAGCGCAACAGGGCACAACGGTCTCGCATGGAGGCCCAGTCATTGGTGGTGAAGTGCTGCTGTTCCGCAGTGCGTTTGACCCGTGCGTGCTGCAGCTGAAACTTCACTATGGCCTGCTGCTGCTCGCACAGTCTGTCCAGCATGTGCAAGGTGGAGTTCCACCTGGTGGGTACGTTGCATATGAGGCGGTTAGCGGGAAGGCCGAAGTTACGCTGTAGCGCCTACAGGCGAGCAGCGGCAGGATGTGAACGCCGGAAGCGCGAACAGACGGCACGCACTTTATGCAGCAGCTCTGACATGTCGGGGTAGTTGTGAATGAACTTCTGCACCACCTAAATTCAGCACATGCACCAGGCAAGGGATGTGCATCAAACCGGCTAGTCCCAGAGCTGCAACGAGATTTCGCCCATTATCGCACACCACCAGGCCGGGCTTGAGGCTCACCGGCAGCAACCACTCGTCGGTCTGTTGTTCTATACCCCGCCACAACTCCTGTGCGGTGTGGGGCCTGTCCCCCAAACATATGAGTTTCAGAATGGTCTGCTGACGTTTACCCCGGGCTGTGCTGAAGTTGGTGGTGAAGGTGTGTGGCTGACTGGATGAGCAGGTGGAAGAAGAGGAGGAGGAAGCCGAGTAGGAGGAGGAGGCAACAGGAGGCAAAGAATGTTGCCCTGTGATCCTTGGCGGCGGAAGGACGTGCACCAAACAGCTCTCCGCCTGGGGCCCAGCCGCCACTACATTTACCCAGTGTGCAGTTAGGGAAATATAGCTTCCCTGGCCGTGCTTACTGGTCCACGTATCTGTGGTTAGGTGGACCTTGCCACAGATGTCGTTGCGCAGTGCACACTTGATTTTATCAGATACTTGGTTGTGCAGGGAAGGCACGGCTCTGTTGGAGAAGTAGTGGCGGCTTGGAACAACACACTGTGGGACAGCAAGCGACAAGAGCTGTTTGAAGCTGTCTGTGTCCACCAGCCTGAATAACAGCATTTCATAGGCCAGTAGTTTAGAAATGCTGACATTCCGGGCCAGGGATCGAGGGTAGCTAGGTGGGAATTTACGCTTTCTCTCAAATGTTTGTGAGATGGAGAGCTGAACGCTGCCGTGTGACATGGTTGAGATGCTTGGTGACGGAGGTGGTGGTGTTGGTGGTACATCCCCTGTTTGCTGGGCAGCAGGTGCCAACGTTCCTCCAGAGGTCGGAGGAAGAGGCCGAGGCGGCAGCAGCGGAAGAGGCCGAGGCGGCAGCAGCAGAAGAGGTATCAGTGGGAGCCCGAGTGAGTCTCTTGTTTTTAAGGTGTTGACTCCACTGCAGTTCATGCTTTGCATACAGGTGCCTGGTCATGCAGGTTGTGCTAAGGTTCAGAATGTTAATGCCTCGCTTCAGGCTCTGATGGCACAGCGTGCAAACCACTTGGGTCTTGTCGTCAGCACATTGTTTGAAGAAGTGCCATGCCAGGGAACTCCTTGAAGCTGCCTTTGGGGTGCTCAGTCCCAGATGGCAGCGGTCTTTAGCAGGCGGAGTCTCTTGGCGGCGGGTGTTCTGCTTTGGCCCACTGCTACCTCTTTTGCTACGCTGTTGGCTCGGTCTCTCCACTGCCTCTTCCTCCGAACTGTGAAAGTCAGTGGCACGACCTTCATTCCATGTGGGGTCTAGGACCTAATCGTCCCCAGTCTTCCTCCCTGACCTCCTGTTCAGTCTGCACACTGCAGAAAGACGCAGCAGTTGGCACCTGTGTTTCGTCATCATCAGAGACGTGCTGAGGTGGTATTCCCATGTCCTCATCATCAGGAAACATAAGTGGTTGTGCGTCAGTGCATTCTATGTCTTCCACCGCTGGGGAAGGGCTAGGTGGATGCCCTTGGGAAACCCTGCCAGCAGAGTCTTCAAACAGCATAAGAGACTGCTGCATAACTTGAGGCTCAGACAGTTTCCCTGATATGCATGGGGGTGATGTGACAGACTGATGGGCTTGGTTTTCAGGCGCCATCTGTGCACTTTCTGCAGAAGACTGGGTGGGAGATAATGTGAACGTGCTGGATCCACTGTCGGCCACCCAATTGACTAATGCCTGTACCTGCTCAGGCCTTACCATCCTTAGAACGGCATTGGGCCCCACCAAATATTGCTGTAAAATCTGGCGGCTACTGGGACCTGAGGTAGTTGGTTCACTACGACATGTGGCTGTGGCAGAACGGCCACGTCCTCTCCCAGCACCAGAGGGTCCACGTACACCACCACGACCATGTCCGCGTCTGTGTCCCTTACTAGATGTTTTCCTCATTGTTACTGTTCACCACAATAAGAAATTAATTATTTGGCCCAATGTATTGAATTCAAATTCAGGCCTTTTTTTACAGACACCTAACACTATCTGGCTATCTATTTAGGTACCGTATTACACTAATACAGGCATAGCAGTAACGACAGATTTAGCTGAATATAAATTGTAGGCCTAGTATTTAGGCCCTGGATGACAGGTATACGTTTACAGACAGAATTAGACTTGGAAATGCACGGTAGCATGTGAAGTTATTGAGGATGACACTATCCGCACCTTCAATCTAATATACCCTTTTATGGATAGATTTAAAGTAAGCCTAATACAGCAGAAACCACAAATTTAGGGAATTGCTAAGTTGGGAATTGTATTTCAACCCAGAACAAAAACTGTGCTTTAACGGACACCAAATAACTTGACCAGCCACAGCAATAATGACAGATTTAGCTGAATATAAATTGTAGGCCTAGTATTTTGGTGCTGGATGACAGGTATACGTTTACGGACAGAATTAGACTTGGAAGTGCACGGTAGCGTGTGAAGTTATTGAGGATGACACTATCCGTACCTTCAATCTAATATACCCTTTTATGGATAGATTTAAAGTAAGCCTGATACAGCAGAAACCACTGATTTAGGAAATTGCTAAGTTGGGAATTGTATTTCAACCCAGAACAAAAACTGTGCTTTAACAGACACCAAATAACTTGACCAGCGACAGCAATAATGACAGATTTAGCTGAATATAAATTGTAGGCCTAGTATTTAGGCGCTGGATGACAGGTATATGTTTACGGACAGAATTAGACTTGGAAATGCACGGTAGCGTGTGAAGTTATTGAGGATGACACTATCCGCACCTTCAATCTAGTATACCCTTTTATGGATCGATTTAAACTTGGCCTGATACAGCAGAAACCACTGATTTAGGGAATTGCTAAGTTGGGAATTGTATTTCAACCCAGAACAAAAATATATCCTTTGCCAGACAGCAGACAGTATTACAATTGGTTAGCCACAGCTGAAACACCAGATTTAGGGTACTGCTATTTTGGCAATTTTTTTCACCCCTCAATAAAATAGCAAGCACAGCCAAGTCCCTGATGTAGGATATAGCAAAAAAATAACCACACTATTGATGGTTAAATGGACTTGGTGGCAGCTTGTGCTGGCGCACCACAAGACACAAAATGGCCGCTGATCACCCCAGATAAAAGTGACATAAAAACGCTCTGGGCAGCCTAAAAACTGTGAGCAATTAAATAGCAGCAGTTCAATGATCCACAGCTGTAGATCGATCACTAAATTAAGTGTTTTTGCTGAGTTAATCACTGCCTAATCTCGCCCTAACAGCAGCTGCATCCTCTCCCTACACTGATCAGAGCAGAGTGATGTGCGGCGGTACGTGACTCTAGCTTAAATAGAGGCTGGGTCACATGCTGCACTGGCCAATCACAGCCACACCAATAGTAGATATGGCTGTGATGGCCTCTTGGGGCAAATAGTATGACGCTTGTTGATTGGCTGCTTTGCAGCCTTTCAAAAAGCGCCAAGAAAGCGACGAACACCGAACCTGAACCTGGACTTTTACGAAAATGCTCGGGTTCGGGTCCATGTCATGAACACCCTAAAATTCAGTATGAACCCGAACTATACAGTTCGGTTCGCTCATCCCTAATGACCATATATTGCATTCAATTTTTCCCAAGCTTGCTTGTAGGCTTCTTTGTCTTTTCTATAGAAGTTACCTTCAAGAACTTCCTTGGCATATCCACCAACATATTTTTGGAGGTAGAATAACTTGTCGACTCAACTGAAGAAATTATGCTTAATGATCATTTCAAAACTTGCCTTCCGCTCTATGAACTTCAGTACATCTCCTGAAAATACAGTAGGTTCCGGAACGGGAAGTCTAGCTAGGACTGTTCTCTGTTGTCTTGCTGCGACAAGGGTTGTAACACTCTCCTGAGCATTGCCATGACTTCTAGGAATAGAATCATCCAGTTCTCTTTTCTCACTTAGTTCTGAATTAAGTGAGTCCCTTTCTTTATCTTTTCTGGTAGAGATAGAGGGTAAATCCACACACCTTTTTCCTAACACTAAACTAGGCCTCTCGTTGTCTTTCTGAGCAGGGATAGAAGGAAATGACATATTTCCTTACTAAGTGCTGGAGATTTCTTTCCATTCTCCTGGGAGTATGTAGGAAAGTAGGAGTCTGCCTCTTCACTTAGTACAGATTTGTACCGATGACCACTCTGATTCATGTGCTCTTTGTGTACTCTGAGTCTGGTTTCTATGATCTTGACTTCTTTCTGCCTTTCCAAACTTTTCATCTGTTGGCGCTGTGCTTCCATTTCAGCTTTCATTTGATGGCGCTGTGCCTCCATTTCAGCTTCCATCTGATGGCATTGTGCATCCATTTCAGCTTCCATCTGATGGCGTAATGAATCATTTTCAGCTTCCAATTGATGGTGTTGTGCATCCTTTTCAGCTTCCTTTTCAGCCATCAGTTGGTGCTGCGCCTCAATTTCAGATTCCATTTCAATTTCTGCTCTCTTCACAGCAAGTTGTTCAGCTAATTGGTTTCTTTTGGCTGAAGTATTTAAGGAATCTGATATGTGGGTGGCACTTCTGCTAGCAAAGGAAGTCACACTTGAGATTGTGGTACCACCTAAGGATTTAGCACAGTCTCTCATAAAAAGCTCGTTTATTCTACTTCTTGCTTTAACTTCATCATAATTAGCTGTAGATGAAAGTTCTCTCATGAGCTTTACTAAATCTTTAGTGACTGCAGTACATGTTCCTTACAATATCCTGGGAAGGTGTTGTAAACGACCGCAGGTTGACATTTGCTGCCATAAGCTCTGATTCAGATTCTTCTACTGTTTCTACCATATCACTCAAGTTCCTTTTTATACTTTCATGCTTTAGCTTTCTACGAATGTCTTTAATGTATGATTTACGCCTATCATACATCCGGGCGAACTTTTTCTCTTTTACTGCTACTTCTGGCTCCAAATTTTCCAGCATCTTTAAGGTCGGTTTTATGACACGTGATGAACATCTTAGTTCATTTGTTTAGACTAGATTTGTTTGAGTCAAGACTAATGCTGCATCAGACTCTTCTAACTCAGACAGGTTCTCTTGCTCTTCCCCCTCTACTCTATCTATCTTTGTATCCTCTAACAGTGGCATGGTAATACTAGGCTCAGACATTTTACTTTAAATGCTTTAACAATCAATCTGAATATTAAGATACCTACACATATTAGGTATCGCCACGTCCGTAACAACTAGCTCTATAAAAATATCATATGACATAACCCCTCAGGTGAACACTGTCAAAAAAATAAAATAAAAACTGTACTAAAAAAAACTTGTTTTGTCACCTTATGTCACTAAAAGTGCAACACCAAGCGATCAAAAAGACAATCGCCCAAAAAATGAAAAAACTATGACTCTCAGATGATGTAGACACTAAAACCTGTTTATTTTTGGTTTTCGAAAATTATATTATTGTGTAAAACGTAAAGAAATTAAATAAAGTATACATATTAGGTATCACCACGTCCAAAACAACTAGCTCTATAAAAATATCATATGACATAACTCCTCATGTAAACACTTTCAAGAAAATAAAATAAAAACTGTACTGAAAAAACATTTGTTTTGTCACTTTACGACACTAAAAGTGCAACACCAAGCAATCAAAAAGACAATTGCCCAAAAACTGAAAAAAAATATGACTCTCAGATGATGGAGACACTAAAACATATTTATTTGTTAAAAATTATATTATTGTGTAAAACTAAAAAAATAAAAATAAAGTATACATATTAGGTATCACCATGTCCGTAACAACCAGCTCTATAAAAATATCATATGACTTAACTCCTCAGGTGAACACTGTCAAGAAAATAAAATAAAAACTGTACTAAAAAAACATTTGTTTTGTCACCTTACGTCACTAAAAGTGCAACACCAAGCGATCAAAAAGGCGTATGCCCCCCACAATGGTGCCAATCTAACCGTCACCTCATCCTGCAAAAAATGATTACCCAAAAAATGAAAAAACTATGGCTCTCAGACTATGGAGACACTAAAACATTTTTGTCTCAAAATGATATTGTGTAAAACGGAAATAAATAAAAAAAAGGTATACATATTAGGTATTGCCACATCCATAAGAACCTGCTCTATAAAAATACCACATGATCTAACCCCTTAGTTGAACACTGTAAAAAAAGAAAAAACTGTAAAAAAAGCAATTTTTTTGTTACCTTGCATCATATAAAGTGTAATAGCAAGTGATCAAAAAGTCATATACATCTCAAAATAGTGCCAATCTAACCATCATCTCATCCCACAAAAATGATACCTAACCTGAGACAATCGCCTAAATACTGAAAAAACTATGGCTCTCAGACTATGGAGACACTAAAACATGATTTTTTTTTTTGTTTCAAAAGGTATTGCCGCATCCGTAAGAACTTGCTCTATAAAAATAGCACAGAACCTGCTCTATAAAAATAGCACATAACCTGTCAGATGAACGTTGTAAATAATGAAAAATAAAAACTGTGCCAAAACAGCTATTTTCGAGTTTGTACTCTAGGGGTTCATCAGGGGGCTTCAAATGGGACACAGTATCTAAAAACCAATCCAGCAAAATCTGCCTTCCAAAAACCAAATGGCATTCCTTTCCTGCGCCCAGCTGTGTGCCCGTACAGCAGTTTATGACCACATACGGTTTATGACCACATACATTTCTGTAAACTGCAGAATCAGAGTAATAAATGTTAAGTTTTGTTTGGCTGTTAACCCTTGCTTTGTTACTGGAAAAAAAAATTACTAAAATGGAAAATCTTCCAAAAAAGTCAAATTCTGAAATTTTATCTCCATTTCCATTAAATCTTATGGAACGCCCAAAGGGTTAATATAGCTTGTGACTGGCTGTGCTGTTCCAGCCTTTATTCTTCTATTTTACTGATTGTTGTGTTTGCATTATCCTGTCATTTATTATGTTGTGTAACGCTGCCACCCTGTGGTTATTCTTATAATTCATTTATAGTGTGTTATGTAAATTCCCATTGCAATGCTCTCCTCCCTCTCTTGTGACATCACATCCTCTGGAAGGTCCTTCGTACTTCCTCTTTGTTGCAGACTTCAAGATGGTGAGAGCAATTCTTTTTGACCTCTAATATCCTCTAGCATACCCTGATTCCTGCATTTGTTTCCAAGCAAGGCAAAACAATAAATTATCAAAGCTTCACCATTGTATTCTCCTCACTGGATTATCACATGCAACTGGTGCCTATATCTGGAGATATTAGTGAGTTCAGCTATCTACCATTGCTTGTACAGGGGCTATCACTCACAACCAGGGGATTTTCTCTAACGTACATATGTGGCAGAATAGTCAAAAAGAAGCTTAAATCTACTGCCTTGCATGTCTACACACAGTCTGTAGCGAGCTTAGAGCTGTCTGCCATCTTACACGCACGTGGTTTCATAAGCACAGTGCACAAGCTGGAATACCCTCTTAAAGAGACAGTACCGCTTAAACAGGAATAACATGTCCACAAGAGGCTTAGTGGATCTCTCAGTAACTGAACATACAGAAAGTCACCCTGCTCCAAAAAACTCAGATATGCAGGAAGCCGAGTCCATGTTAACTGAAGAACAAGCAGTACGATCTAAACGTGTTATCAAGCCAACACTTAAAGATCAGAGAGAACTTTGAGGCGACCAAAGAAGAGTTCAGTGACAATTTAAACGATTTATGGCAGAGAACTGAACACTATATAGCAGCTCTTTTACGATATAACAACGACCCAACAAAGTTAACCACAACGTTGAATCGCTTAACTAACTCCTATGTCCGCTATCAGCGACTCTCTGCTAAGTACATCACTTTCCTGAGCGACTCTGATTTTGACGAAGCCTCAGAGGAGCTGAGTGAGAGAAAGAATCTCCTTGAAGAGAAGGATGCCCTAGTACAAGATGCTAAGAGCAAGGCAGAACTCCGCATCGCACACTTACAGGAGGCAAGATCCCATTGATCAACTTCAAGTAAACATACAAAATATACCCTTTCATCTTCCAAAACCTCTCGTTCCGGAAGGTCAGCCTTGCATGACAAGCTTATAGAAGTCCGGGCAGAAGCAGAGGAAGCTAGCGTAAGAAGTTCCTTTGCTAAGAAGGAGGCGGAGATTACGAAGAAGAAAGCAGAAATGGAGGCTAAGAAAGCAGAAATGGAGGCTATGATAGCAGAAATGGAGGCTGAGACAGAAGCCCAGCTAAAGATCCTTCAGACAGAAAGGGAAGAAGCAGCTACTTTAGCTAAACTAAAGATCCTCGAGCAAGCATTAGGCCAAGGTACCAACCCAGACTGTTTCGTCCCAGGAGAAGAGGAAGACCCTGCCGACCGCACTGCCAGGTATGTGCTAAGGCAACCATCGCCTACTCCTCCTGTTAAATCGCATGCACCAACGCCATTCTAACTTACCAACTGAGCGAACCCCCAGAGTACCAGAAATCGTCACACCCCAGTAATAAGGTAATATCTAGCACCAAGCGGGCTGACCATCCAGAGACTAAACCGCAGCTTAATCCTTATGCCACATCATTCCATCCTGATCAATCTCAACCTTATCTGCCAGAGCCCCTACATGCTCTAGAGACACCACAATGCAATACAGCAATATGGAATGGGAGATCAGACATGTCAGACTTTGCCAGATACATGATGCGCAGGGAGCTGATTAACATTAGTCTCTCAAGGTATGATGACCGTGCCGAAAACTACAGGGCCTGGAAATCGACCTTTAAAGCAGTAATCGGTGATCTAAACCTCACTGCCATGGAGGAACTTGACTTGCTCATCAAATGGTTAGGCCCAGAATCTGCAGAACGCATAAAGACATTAAGAGTGGTTCATGCTGGCCACTCAGAGGAAGGTCTCGCTGCAGCATGGGAGAGACTTGAACAGACCTATGGCAGTCCAGAAGCTATAGAAAGTGCCTTATTCAGGAGACTTCAAGCCTTCCCAAGGATAACTGGCAAAGACAATCGCAAACTCCAGGATCTGAGCGACCTACTAAAAGAACTTGAATTGGCAAAAATGGACCCACGTCTGCCAGGACTGAGTTACCTTGACTCCGCCCATGGCGTCAATCCCATAGTGTCGAAACTACCACATGGCATGCAAGAGAAATGGGCAGACCAGGGCTCCAGATACAAGAGAGAACACAATGTGTCTTTTCCCTCTTTCTCTTATTTTACCAGATTCATCAGTGACCAAGCTCAGAAGAAGAATGACCCCAGCTTTGACTTCACTGAATCCACTCTACCTGCTTCATCCTCATGTTCAAGGTATGACAACACCACAAATAAATGTAGAGACTTAAGGGGGACAGTATCCGTTAGGAAAACCAATGTTCCACTCATTTCAACCTGCACTACTAGGAAGGAAGACCCTGTTCTCAAGGAAAAGGACCCTAACCGCATGGGCCCCATCCATAAAAGACCTCATCCTTTAAAGGAGTGTCGTGGGCTCAGGGCAAAGACCTTGCAAGAACGCAGAGAGATACTCAAAGAGCTTGGAGTGTGTTACAAGTGTTGTGCCTTATCAAATCATATGGCGAAAGACTGTAAGGTTATTATCAAGTGTGCAGAATGCAGCAGTGACAAGCACGTTACAGCAATGCATCCTACCTTGCCTTCAGACAACGCACCATCTCAAGCTGCGACCAATGCCGTCGCACTTCATGGCGGGGAGCCACCGGCTCAAGAATTAGCTACAACTACTGTTTCCTCTTCCTGTATGGCGATATGTGGCAAGGAGGCTGATTCTAAGTGCTGTGCAAAGGTGTGTTTGGTCAACGTTTACCCAGAAGGGCAATCTGAAAGGGCCATCAGAATGTACGCAATTATTGATGAACAAAGCAATAGGTCTCTGGCAAAACCTAAATTCTTTGAGATTTTCGGCATAGCAGGAGAAGCAACACCATATACCCTCAACACTTGTTCTGGTCGTGTAGAGACTTATGGCAGAAGAGCCACTGGATACCTTATCTCCTCCATTAAAGGGAACGTTCATATACCCTTGCCAACGTTAATTGAATGCGACCAAATACCAGATGAAAGAGATGAAATTCCTACTCCAGAAGCTGCATACCATCATTCCCACTTGAAGCATCTAGCTAGTGAGATTCCCCCTATGGACATGAATGCTGACATCCTACTTCTGCTTGGGAGAGACATTCTGAGGGTCCACAAGGTGCGTCAACAATGCAACGGTCCTGATAATGCCCCATACGCACAGAGACTCGATTTAGGCTGGGTAATCGTGGGCGATGTATGTATAAATAAGAGCCACAAACCATCTAAAGTGAACTCCTTCAAAACCTTTGTGCTCAACAATGGTCGCACATCTCATTTTAAGCCATGTGTTCATCATTATGAGGTGAAGGAAAGGCTTTCTAACCTCTTAAAGACACCATACATCATTCCTACCAGTTATGACAACTTAGGAAAAACTGTGTTTTGTACAACACCAGACGATGACAAACTGGCCTTGTCCATGGATGACAAAGAGTTTATTAAAATAATGGACGATGAATTCTTCAAAGATGCATCTAACCACTGGGTTGCACCTTTACCTTTCCGTGCTGTAAGAGCCAGACTCCCTGACAACCGGGAACAAGCACTCTCCAGATTTATCTCCTTGCAACGTACTTTAAAAAACAAACCAGAAATGAAAAGTCATTTTGTGGCCTTCATGGAAAAGATATTTCGCAATGATCATGCAGAGCCAGCTCCACCCTTACAAGAGCATGAAGAATGCTGGTACCTTCCATCCTTTGGGGTATATCACCCACGGAAACCAAACCAAATAAGAGTGGTATTCGACTCAAGTGCCAAACATAACGGCGTATCTCTGAACGACGTCCTTCTCACCGGTCCGAACCTGACCAATAATCTGGTGGGAGTGCTCATGAGGTTCAGAAAGGAGCCAGTAGCCATTACTGCTGACATTGAACAAATGTTCCATTGCTTTATCGTGCGGCAAGATCATAGAAACTACCTCAGGTTTCTTTGGCACAGAGACAATGACACCAGCAAAGAAATGGTTGAATGCCGCATGAAGGTGCACGTGTTTGGTAACAGTCCTTCACCTGCTGTTGCTACATATGGCCTACGTAGGGCTGCCTTAGATGGTGAGTCAGAATTTGGGGAACATGCCAGAAACTTTGTTGTGAGAGACTTCTATGTGGACGACGCACTCAAATCCTTCCCTACAGCGGAGGAGGCCATAGATCTGCTCAAAAGGACACAAGGTATGCTTTCAAAGTCTTGTCTAAGGTTACATAAGATAGCCTCTAACTGTGCTGCCGTAATGAAAGCCTTCCAGCCCAGTGATCATGCCACAGAATTCAGAGATTTGAATCTAGGGATAGACAATCCACCAGTACAGAGAAGTCTGGGCCTGAGGTGGGACTTAGCAAATGACTCCCTTGGATTTCAAGTTAACTGTGCAGATAAACCATTTACTAAACGGGGAGTTCTCTCAGTGGTGAACAGCCTATATGATCCCCTGGGATTTGTGGCACCTTTGACTGTACAAGGCAAATTCCTGTTAAGACAGTTCTCAGAGTCTGTATCTGACTGGGATGCTCCACTCCCCTCTGACAAACAACAAAAGTGGGAGTTGTGGAAGGAATGCTTGCATGCATTAGACAGGATTCACATACCAAGGTGCTACACTCCAACATCCCTTACAGCCACTTGGAGGAGAGAAATCCACATCTTCTCAGATGCGTCTACTGAAGCCATCGCAGCTGTTGCTTATTTAGAGGGTAATAGACTATTCCAATCAAGCACATGTTGGATTTCTGTTTGGAAAGGCAAAATTAGCTCCAAAACCTGAGCACACCATTCCTAGACTCGAACTTTGTGGGACTGTGCTAGCCGTAGAGATTGCGGACTTTATACAACGTGAGCTGGATATTCAGGTGGATGACATTCAATTTTACACAGACAGTAAGGTTGTCCTGGGTTACATCTACAACCAGTCAAAACGCTTCTACGTTTATGTCAGTAACCGCATTGAAAGGGTTAGAAGATCCTCTAAACCTGAACAGTGGCACTATGTTCCATCTCATCTCAATCCCGCAGATTGCGCCACCAGACCGGCATCTGGTAGAGTCTCTGCAACTTCTTCTTGGTTAACAGGTCCAGCGTTTCTGATGAACCAGAATGAAGATACTCCTACTCAAGACGTCTTCAGTCTCCAGGACCCTCATGAAGATCCAGAGATTCGGCCTGAAGTTAGTACCTTCGTCACCAAGTCTGAAAGGAGGGCTGGCTTGGGCTGTCATCGCTTTGAACGCTTCTCTAGATGGTCAAGACTCATTCACATCATTGCAAGGTTAGTCCACATTGTTCATTGTTTTCATGCTGAGAAGCATAACACTGACTGTCGCAGTTGGCACCTGTGCCATAAACCTCTCACGGCAGAAGACATTATTCTAAGTGAATTGCTTGTGATACGTAACGTACAGCAGAGTGCCTTTAAAATGGAACTGAAATGTATACATGACAAGCAAGATATACCAAAAGGCAGCCCCATTGTCAACTTGAAACCAGTAATTGATGATCGTGGCATGCTGAGAGTTGGTGGTCGCCTAAACAAGGCTAAGCTAGAGATTTCAGAAATGAATCCCCTCATTATTCCTGCCAAACACCACGTTACTACACTGCTGATACGGCATTATCATGAAAGAGTCCAGCATCAAGGCCGGCATTTCACTGAGGGCGCTTTAAGAGCCGCAGGCCTTTGGATAGTGGGAGCAAAAAGACAGGTTGCTCATATTATTCACCATTGCATTAAATGTCGCAAGGCGAGAGGAAAATTACAACATCAACAAATGTCTGATTTGCCAGTTGATAGGACAAGCATCGAACCACCGTTCACTTATGTTGGTCTGGACATCTTTGGGCCATGGACAGTCACTGCACGTAAGACCAGAGGTGGTCATGCAGAAAGCAAACGATGGGCAGTGTTGTTTACATGCTTAAGTGTACGTGCTATACACATTGAAGTAATAAAATCCATGAACGCTTCTAGCTTCATCAATGCTTTAAGACGATTCCTCGCCATCAGAGGACCAGTAAAGCAAATAAGATCTGACTGTGGAACCAACTTCATAGGAGCCTGTCGAGAGTTGCAAATTGACTCTAAACCAGTTCAAGACCACTTAGCCAATAATGGTTGTACATGGATCTTTAACCCCCCTCATGCCTCTCATATGGGCGGTTCATGGGAAAGAATGATAGGCATCACCCGCAAAATATTGGACTGTATGCTTATGAGCTCAAACTTCTCAAGGCTTACCCATGAGACTTTGACTACCTTCCTGGCTGAGGTATCTGCTATTGTCAACTCAAGACCTCTTGTACCTGTATCTATGGATCCAGAATCCCCTGCCATTCTCACTCCAGCAACTCTTCTCACTCAGAAGTTTGGATCTGTTCCTAATCCACCTGAAGAGTCTTCTTCTAGTAACATATATCTGAAACAGTGGAAGCACGTTCAACATCTGGCCGACTGTTTCTGGAGCAGGTGGAAAAGGAGTACTTAACGCTTCTGCAAGCACGTAGAAAGTGGCAACAGGTCAAGCCAAACTTACAAATAAGAGATCTTGTACTCATGAAAGACCAGAAGGTGGAAAGAAACTCCTGGCCCATGGGACTCATCTCAAAAGTCTTCACCAGTGAAGATGGCAAAGTTCGCAAGGTGGGAGTGACCATCGCAAAACAAGGCCATCCCAAATCCTTTATCAGGCCTGCATCTGAGATTGTTCTCCTCTTACCCGTAGAGGAATGATTCTTTACTTGAGGAACTTTATTCCTGGGAACCAGAAGACTCAAGGCGTTGGACTGTTCCAGTCACCATATCCAGTGTGTTTTTTGTTAGTTTTGTCTTTCAGGTTCCAACATTTCATGGACATTTTATAGTTGCATATGTAGTGAAATCCAAGGATTTCAGACGGGGAGTGTGCTGTTCCAGCTTTATTCTTCTATTTTACTAATTGCTGTGTTCGCATTATCCTGTCATTTATTATGTTGTGTAACGCTGCCACCCTGTGGTTATTCTTATAATTCATTTATAGTGTGTTATGTAATTCCCATTGCAATGCTCTCCTCCCTCTTTTGTGACATCACATCCTCTGGAAGGTCCTTCGTACTTCCTCTTTGTTGCAGACTTCAAGATGGTGAGAGCAATTCTTTTTGACCTCTAATATCTCTAATATCCTCTAGCATACCCTGATTCCTGCATTTGTTTTCAAGGCAAATCAATAAATTATCAAAGCTTCACCATTGTATTCTCCTCACTGGATTATCACATGCAACTGGTGCCTATATCTGGAGATATTAGTAAGTTCAGCTATCTACCATTGCTTGTACAGGGGCTATCACTCACAACCAATCAGGGGATTTTCTCTAACGTACATCTGTGGCAGAATACTGGCACTTTAAGAGTCGGCTGCAGTTTAACTAATACACAAGTTCTATAGCCTCTATGATAGCTCCGTTGAGGTGTATTTGCTTGTTTACTCAGGGAACAGTTGCTGTGTGGTGGTATATGCTGGTGCTCCACTGCTCTAATGTTCTCTATGCAAGTTGAGGAGCGCTATTGCTTCGCCTTCTGAGGGTAATAGTTCAACTGTGGCAGACGCAGCACTGTGAAGTGCCTTTGCACTGTGGCATTAGAAGAGTTTGATATCTCTGAGTTTTTAGTCTAACCAGACTGTCTGTTACTCTTGTAAAATCAGTTTTGATTTTGCCTTTGCCGTTCTGGCACTTTAAGAGTCGGCTGCAGTTTGACTAATACACAAGTTCTATAGCCTCTATGATAGCTCCGTTGAGGTGTATTTGCTGCTTTACTCAGGGAACAGTTGCTGTGTGGTGGTATATGCTGGTGCTCCACTGCTCTAATGCGCTCTGTGCAAGTTGAGGAGCGCTATCGCTTCGCCTTCTGAGGGTAATAGTTCAACTGTGGCAGACGCAGCACTGTGAAGTGCCTTTGCGCTGTGGCATTAGAAGAATTTGATATCTCTGACTTTTTAGTCTAACCAGACTGTCTGTTACTCTGTAATTCCTCAGCACCGTACTATGGAAACAGTAGGTTTAAAGAGCACAACAAATGCTTGAAATAACTTTTTTATTAACTTCAACTTTTCTTCATATATAACACTGCCTCCTCCGGGCAGATAGTCCATGTACAAAACACATGTTGAATAAAGTATCACAAAATGGTGGTATGCATAAGATGGTGGTTCAATCCATTGTTCTTTACTTTGGAGAGAGTTCAGAGAAGAGCTACTAAACTGGTACATGGATTGCAGGATAAAACTTACCAGGAAAGGTTAAAGGACCTTAACATGTATAGCTTGGAAGAAAGACGAGACAGAGGGGATATGATAGAAACCTTTTAAATACAAACCAAAAAAGTTGGGACACTAAACAAATTGTGAATAAAAACTGAATGCAATGATGTGGAGATGTCAATATTTTATTTGTAATAGAACGTAGATGACAGATCAAACGTTTAATCCGAGTAAATGTATCATTTTAAAGGAAAAATATGTTGATTCAAATTTTCACGGTGTCAACAAATCCCAAAAAAGTTGGGACAAGTAGCAATAAGAGGCTGTAAAAAGTAAATTTGAGCATAACGAAGAGCTGGAAGACCAATTAACACTAGTTAGGTCAATTGGCAACATGATTGGGTATAAAAAGAGCTTCTCAGAGAGGCAGTGTCTCTCAGAAAGCCAAGATGGGTAGAGGATCACCAATTCCCACAATGTTGCGCAAGAAAGATAGTGGAGCAATATCAGAAAGGTGTTACCCAGCGAAAAATTGCAAAGACTTTGCATTCTATCATCATCAACTGTGCATAACATCATCCGAAGATTCAGAGAATCTGGAACAATCTCTGTGCGTAAGGGTACAACCCTACTGGATGCCGTGATCTCCGGGCCCTTAAATGACACGCACCACAAACAGGAATGCTACTGTAAGGAATCACAGAATGGGCTCAGGAATACTTCCAGAAACCATTGTCAGTGAACACAATCCACCATGGCCATCCGCCGTTGCCAGCTGAAACTCTACAGTGCCAAGAAGAAGCCATTTCTAAGCAAGATCCACAAGCTCAGGCGTTTTCACTGGGCCAGGAATCATTTAAAATGGAGTGTGGCAAAATGGAAGACTGTTCTGTGGTCAGACAAGTCACGATTCAAAGTTCTTTTTGGAAATCTGGGACTCCATGTCATCCGGACCAAAAAGGACAAGGACAACCCAAGTTGTTATCAACGCTCAGTTAAGAAGCCTGCATCTCTGATGGTATGGGGTTGCATGAGTGCGTGTGGCATGGGCAGCTTGCATGTCTGGAAAGGCACCATCAATGCAGAAAAATATATTCAGGTCCTAGAACAACATATGCTCCCATCCAGACGTCATCTCTTTCAAGGAAGACCCTGCATTTTTCAACAAGATAATGCCAGACCACATTCTGCATCAATCACAACATCATGGCTGCGTAGGAGAAGGATCCGGGTACTGAAATGGCCAGTCTGCAGTCCAGATCTTTCACCTATTTGGCGCATCATAAAGAGGAAGGTGCAACAAAGAAGGCCCAAGACGATTGAACAGTTAGAGGCCTGTATTAGACAAGAATGGGAGAGCCTTCCTATTTCTAAACTTGAGAAACTGGTCTCCTCGGTCCCCAGACGTCTGTTGAGTGTTGTAAGAAGAAGGGGAGATGCCACACAGTGGTGAAAATGGCCTTGTCCCAACTTTTTGGGGATTTGTTGACACCATGAAATTCTGATTCAACATATTTTTCCCTTAAAATGGTACATTTTCTCAGTTTAAACTTTTGTTCCGTGATTTATGTTCTATTCTGAATAAAATATTACAAGTTGGCACCTCCACATCATTGCAATCATTTTTTTTTCACGATTTGTATAGTGTCCCAACTTTTTGGGAATCCGGTTTGTACATAAAAGGAAACAACAAGGTAAAAGAGGAGAGAATATTTGAAAGAAGAAAAACTGCTACAAGAGGACATAGTTTTAAATTAGAGGGGCAAAGGTTTAAAAGTAATATCAGGAAGTATTACTTTACTGAGAGAGTAGTGGATGCATGGAATAGCCTTCCTGCAGAAGTGGTAGCTGCAAATACAGTGGAGGAGTTTAAGCATGCATGGGATAGGCATAAGGCCATCCTTCATATAAGATAGGGCCAGGGGCTATCCATAGTATTTAGTATATTGGGCAGACTAGATGGGCCAAATGGTTCTCATCTGCCGACACATTCTATGTTTCTAACTGTTCAATCTTGTCATTCAACATAAAATGGTGGATATATTTCTCACTTCAGTATCTGTCATGTCACTTTAAGTTATTTAAGCACTTTATGATCTCTCTGAGAGGTATATCTGACGTTAACCAATAGTTCTACTTGCTCAACTTGGTTTGCAGTTTGCTCTATACAATGGTATACAATTCAGTGGTTAATAAATGCAATTGCTTTTTGGCAGACAGAGCCACAGCGCAAAATCCTTCCAGGTCACACTTACAGCGCAGAATGGTGTTCTTTGACACTGTCTGTAACAGGACCTTGCTGAATACTGCCCCTGATTGGCTGATCAGATTGTATGTCTGCTTCTGAGCCAAACAGGGCAATCTCTCACCCCTACTTCCTCCCAGTGTCATTTGACCATCCTTCTTCTTACTCCCTAATGGTTTTGCCTGCCAGCACGAACAGTAAACTGGCTCTAGGTGCCGTTTTTTTTTATCTGAAGCGATTTTGTGACTTTCACAATGAATCCGATTAATTTAGAATCGATTCGCTCATCCTTTGTAAGTACCATTAAAAAGTGA